>NC_134813.1:39838260-39855760 GCF_046742065.1 Oratosquilla oratoria | reverse complement strand
GGAAGGAACTATTATAGGGACAGATATGGTGAAAGTAAAAGTACTTTCCTGTATGGAAAGGTTTAACTGAGTTGACGATTTTGATATTATGTTTGATAATGAACACCTTCCTATACCAGGCAATTTTGTTCAGGTTAGGGAATATCATTGTAGCAAAGGCTTCGGAATTACATTTGCTGCTTTATTGTACAGATGAAATTTATTCATTCATGATTATGGCAATGCATTTAAAAGAAGGCAAACGTGAGCGTATGAATATTTGATTGATGTATTCACATTTTACGACGCAATTGGCTATCCTAATTCCTTCCGCGCCATGTGGCACTTTTCATTTTATTCATACTACCGTCAGGTGATTTTTATCAGAAAAAGGTGACGAATAATACCTTGTAGTCAAGAGTATTAAATGAGGTGGTTATGCTAGACTTTGGCATGGTCTTACCCACCCCTTTAAAAGGGGAAAAGGGCTTTTTGTGTGTGTGTATATATATATATATATATATATATATATATATATATATATATATATATATAAACAACCACAATACACTTTAATTCTAAGCCATCAAAGGCCGACATGCAGAAATTGAAATGTGGTACTGCCAAGGACACGAACCCGGCATCCTCATGACAAGTGCAGCAGTGGTAAGTCACTGCCGCACTTGTCATGAGGATGTCGGGTTCGAGTCCTTGGCAGTACCACATTTCAATTTTTGCATGTCGGCCTTTGATGGCTTAGAATTAAAGTCCATTGTGGTTGTTAAAATGTATCTCTAATCACTGAGACCCATTCAGTGTTGTATATATGTATACACATACATACATATACATATATATATATATATATATATATACATATATATACATATATATACATATGCATACGTATATATATACATATACATATGCATACATATATATATGTATATATATGCTCTACATATGTATATATATACAATATATATACATATATATATGTATATATATCCTGAGTACCATAGGAAAAAAAAATTCTTGGAATCCGAGCGCTTTCGTGATATTTGTTCACATCTTCAAGGATTACAATAAAATGAATAAGTACAGAGTAAGATGAGATATATATACACATGAGAGAGGTTTGACACATGGAAAGGGTACCACTTAAGCTAATTATATCAGGTCAGGTCAAGTCTTGAAGACATGACCTGACCTGATATAATTAGCTTAAGTGGTACCCTTTCCATGTGTCAAACCTCTCTCATGTGTATATATATCTCATCTTACTCTGTACTTATTCATTCTATTGTAATCCTTGAAGATGTGAACAAATATCACGAAAGCGCTCGGATTCCAAGAATTTTTCTTTTCCCTGTGGTATTCAGCATATCGGTGTAGTCACGTGTGATTTGTGATACTTGTGCATATATATATGTGTGCGTGTGTGTGTGTGTGTACATATATTATACATATATACACACACACACACACATATATATATATATGTATACACGCATACACATTCTTAAAAGAATCTTTCCTTATATAAACCGTTTCCTTCCAAGGATATATATATATATATATATATATATATATATATATATATATATATATATATATATATATATATATATATATATATATATATATACTATATATTTAGAAGACCACCGTAAGTGCGATGGGTTAAAATGAACCTTCCTCAGCTACTTACCTATACCATAGTCCTGCTTCATATACCTTCAATAGTTTATGCATCAAAATAGTACATAAAACTATGCTATCTAAACTATCCACAACATCAATGATATACTATTATTAGGCGACAACACAGGTCGCATTCGAGCAAGAGAATAGAAAGGAGAGTCTAAGTTTGTTCATATCAGGGAGAAACTTTTTCGTCGAGATGTAAAACTTCTCTTAAAACTTGTCGACAATATTGAGTGTTGGTGATGGGAAGAAAAATCAAACTCGATAGAGCCAGGGAAATGTCAATGGGGGGGGGGGGTGGAATCGTCGAGAAATGGAACAAAATGAAACGGCGTAATTGACATGAAACAGAGTATCAATGAACTTGTTAATAACACAGAATTTGCCATCAAGATGTTCTCTTTCTTTTCTAATGATTTCTGTCCGTCTTTGAGACTTTAAATCCGTCTTCTCATTATTGGAAATACGCAAATCTGGAAACAGGTACATACGTATACACACAAATAAGAGCGAAATTAATCATTCACCCACCCACCCACACACAAACACACACACACACACATACACACACACACACACACACACACACACACACACACACACACACACACACACACACACACACACACACACACACACACACACACACGTGCGCGCTGGGAGTCATTACTCCAACTCTCGTTAGCGGGGAGTTGGGTGTGTGTGCGTGCGTGTAAGGTCACAACATTACCCATAGATAGGTCGCACATGAGTTCTGAGCTCTCTTCCAAGAGGGAAATAGCTGTCGATCACGAGTCCAACACGTGATCCAAGACCATGATGAATCGCACACACACACACACACACACACACACACACACACACACACACACACACACACACACACACACACACACACACACACACACACACACACACACGCACACGTGTAATATATAGGTATGTATGTATATATATATATATGTATATGTATATATATATAAATATATATATATGTATATATATATACTTTTTCCCCCTTCCAAGGGAGGTAGCCAAAAAGGGAAAGGCATAAAAACACTCCCACCCATTTCATCCCTAAATACACTCCACACCCCTCCCACCCTTCCTCTCATCTGAGCACCTCCTGGATGACGGGTCATCCCTGCACCCTGCCCACCGCCCTGGGTCAGAAGCAGTGTCGCAGGACACAGTACATCCACAGCAAGGCCGCTTCATTTAATCGGCGACCCCCCCTCTCCGTCCCCCTTTGCATATAAGGAGAGGACGGGGAGAAATCCCTTCGGGCTGCGTCAAAATTTACTCACACATACTACCCCACCCCCCCCCCCGCCCATTTCTCCTCATGCAGTCACAACATCATCCATATACAACCATTCTCCACTCACCTCTGTCTTCCGTCCTCTCCCTTCCTTCCTCAACAGACATTCCCCTCTTCCCCAAAGCCCCCTTCACCCCATCCATCCACCTCATCCTAGGACGTCCCCTCATGTTCACTCCCTCCACATCTGCCTTCCATACCTCTTTTACTAGTCTTTCTTCACTCATTCTTTCCATGTGTCCAAACCATCCTAATATTCTTTCATCAACCCTCTCTCCCAAATCCTTTTTCACCCCTGTTCTCCTCCTCACCTCCTCATTTCTCACTCTATCTAGCCTAGTAACCCCCACCATACTTCTCAGACACCTCATCTCAAACACATTCAAACTCCTTCTCTCTTCTTCTCTTATGTTCCACGTTTCTGCCCCATACAGTGCTGTTGGCACAATCACTCCTTCATACAGTCTCCTCTTCGCATCCATTCCCAAATGTCTATTTCTCATTACACTCTTTAAACCACCAAGGCATTTACTCGCTTCTCTCAATCTACATTCTACCTCCACCTTCACTCCACCTTTTCCTGCTACACTTGCACCCAAGTATCTAAAACTATCCACTTCCTCCAGTCGCTCTCCCTTAATGTTCACTTCCAGTCTACTGCCACTTTCACCCCTTGTACATCTCATCACCTTACTTTTACCCACATTTATCTTTAGCTTTCTTCTATCACATACTCTCCCAAACTCTGCCACCAGCTTCCTCAATCCCTCCTCTGACCCTGCCACAAGCGCAGTGTCGTCCGCAAACAACAGCTGGCTCACCTCCCACTTTTCTCCATTTTCTTTAACCATCTCCAATCCCTGACTCACTACCCTAGCATTCACCTCTCGCACCACCCCATCCATGTATAAGTTGAACAGCCAGGGCGACATAACGCATCCTTGACGAAGTCCCACCTTTACTTCAAACCACCCACTCTCTCCATTTCCAATCCTAACACATGCTCTACTACTCACATAAAAACTCTTGACAGCTCCCAAAAGCTTTCCTCCTATCCCATAAATCTGCATAACCTCCCACAGTGCCTTTCTGTCTACCCTATCATAAGCCTTTTCCAGATCCATAAAAGCCCAAAAAACATCCTTCCCCTTTCCTATAGCTTTCTCACATATCTGTCTTACCACAAAGATCTGATCTACACAACCTCTACCAGTCCTAAATCCACACTGTTCCTCACCAATTACTCCTTCTGTTCCTCTCCTAATCCTCTCAATTAAGATTCTCCCATAAGCCTTCCCTACTACACTCAACAGGCTAATCCCTCTGAAATTACTACATTCACACTTGTCCCCTTTTCCCTTGTAAAGAGGAACTATACAGGCACTACTCCAGTCCTCCGGTACTCTACCCTCTCTCCAGCAAACATTAAATAATCTCACCAACCAGTCCACCATCACTGAACCTCCCTTTTTCAGACATTCTGCATGACATCCATCTAGACCAGGTGCCTTACCTGCTTTCATCATCTTTACAACTGCCTTCACCTCATCCTTCCTTATTTCTCCTCCATTCTCCTAACTCATCACTCTCATTTTCTTCGTATTTCCCACTGCAGCTATCTTTCCTTCCCTATCCTCCTTCACATTCAGCAACTCCCTAAAATATTCTGCCCATCTTCCCCTCACTGCCATCTCTTCCATTATCAACTCTCCATCTGTACCTTTTACCTTTTCTTCCCTACTTGATTCGCCTCCTCTTCCTCTCTTAATTTCTTTCCAAAACATCTTTTTATTAATTTCAAAATTTTCTGTCATACTCCTACCCCATTTCACATCTGCTCTCCTCTTTGCCTCCTTTACCTTTTGCTTTACTTCTCTTTTCTTTTCTTTGTACGTCTCATATGACTCCCCTGTCCTCTTTTGTAACCAATCTGTGAATGCTCGCTTCTTCTCTTCTACAACCTTCTTTGTTTCCTCATCCCACCATTCACTACCCTTTCTTCTATTTCCCCCTGTCCTTCTTGTTCCACACACCATCCTTGCACACCATCCATGCATACACATGCGTGTATGCATGCGTTTTGTTCAAATCAGCTGAGCATTTGGCGCTACAGAGATTCTTGAGTAGACTTTGAACTCTTCTGAGCATTGAATTTTGGTCGTAGGAAAGGCGGAATAACAAATTGCTAGTAGACATTAAGTAATATTGTTGAGGAAGAATATACAAACGTTTCGCTAAACGCAGTAAGTTTTCAATGTAACAGATACAGAGTGCAAGATATACATAGAAAGCTCTAGGGGAGGTCACAACATAAGACGCGGGGAGGTCACATCACAAATGTGAGATGGCGGGGAGTCTGTCTATCACTGTGGGTCAAATGTCCGCTGGGGTTCAGTTGTCCGCCGTGACCTGATTTTCCGCTGAGGTCCAAGTGTCCGCTCTATTACTATGGCTGAACGCCGGAGAGGAACTCTGGTGTCGATGTAATTGGAAGATGTGTTATTGTAGTTGTTTGTGTGTGTGTGTGTGTGTGTGTGTGTGTGTGTGTGTGTGTGTGTGTGTGTGTGTGTGTGTGTGTGTGTGTGTGTGTGTGTGTATGTGCGCTTATTAAAATGTTACCATCTAGCTCACTGTTTCCCAACCCTGGGGAAGCAACCCCAAGTGGGGTCGCCAAGCGTTTTTCCTGGGGTCGCCAAGACATCTTGTATACTAAATATTTTTGCTGCAAAATGATGATTTCAATGATAAAATTCAATGATGTTGACTTCGTCTTTTGTAACCTTATATAACATTTCTTACACATATATTCATTATACTTGTCCCCTAATTTTTACAGTCAATAACTAGTCATATGTATAAACACGTATACAAATAGATTAGCCGATATTCGCCTTTTGTGCCGATTTAAATTAAACATAGTGATCATTACCCGTAGATATATTTCATATTGTTATAAACTTGGGCCTATTTTCTATTAGAGATAGTTGTGTTTTTATTATATGATCAATTTAACGATGAGGGTTTTTATCGTGATATCAAGATTATAATTATGATTTCCATGGAGGCGACAGTGATGTAGAGGGCGTGTGTGTGTGTGTGTGTGTGTGTGTGTGTGTGTGTGTGTGTGTGTGTGTGTGTGTGTGTGTGTGTGTGTGTGTGTGTGTGTGTGTGTGTGTGTGTGTGTGTGTGTGTGTGTGCGTGTGTGTGTGTGTATGTGTGTGTGTGCGTGCATTCGCGCGCATGTGTGTGTGTATGCCTGTATGTTTGTATTTCTTGTTTTAACAGCCTGTGTGATCATCACTCGACCTCTAAATGGAAGTTGAAACGTTCGTAAAGACATCTACTCCCTTCCATACCTGCTATTATTATTTTATTTGGCTACCTGGTAGCTAAAAAAAACCTCACTGGGACCCTTGCGCTTGTTAAATTCTTACTCTCTATCTGTGAGCAGTTTTTAGGTGGATCACATTTATACACATGTAAATGAAACACGGTGACGTGTAACCGTAGACTTCTACCATTGTGGTTAGAGCTTTTGACAAAATTCATTTTTCGTTTAGAGAAATAGCTGTATATATGATATGATCAATTTGACAATGATGGTCTTTATGCTGATAGTCATAAGTATAATTCTTATGGTAGTGATAATGATAATGATGGAGATGGAGTGTGTGTTCGTGTGTGTGTGTTTGTGTGTGCAGTGTTAAATCTCTCTTAGGGTGATCAGTATCATTATCCTGATTAAACATCAGTGAGATTGCCAATAGTATAGATAATACACGGTGCTCTGCAACACATATAACGCTACAAATACCTATAATGGTAATGAAGGTGATGGTGGAGACGGTGGCAGTGATATAATTAATGATGGTGGTGATAAATGTGGTGGTGGTGGTGGTGATAGTGGTCACAGTGGTGGTGATGGTGGTGATAGTAGTGATGATAGTTTTAGTTACAGTGGTGGTGATTTGGGTGTTTCCAATATTGATTTTGTGGTGGTGGTATTAATTGTGGTGAGGGTGGCGATGGTAGTGATGGTGATAGTGGTTATGGTAGTGGTGATAATAGAGATTGGGCTGGCAACTTGTTTCAGGCGAGACAAAATCATTGCCCTCAGAGACTGAAAAAAAATGTTCTAAGAAAAATACGCACACACACACACACACACACACACACACACACACACACACACACACACACACACACACACACACACACACACACACACACACACACACACACACGCACACACACATATATATATATATATATATATATATATATATATATATGACTAGATAGTTGAATAAATAAACAAATATACAAAGACATAGAGATAAGAATCTAAGTAAATAAATAAATGAAAATAGACATGAAAAATAAATTAGTAATGATCACCAAAGTTAGACTTCTGATGAAGAATTTTAAGAAAGAACTATTACTAACAACATAGATCTAGAAAAAGATACAAAAACTAAAGAGACAAATAAATAGACACAAGTTCGAAGATCAGGCGACATTTCGTTCGACAGAAACATCCAGAGGAGACTCCCCGATCTCACTCAAAGTCGAAGTCCAGTCCACGCCGAGAGCCCTTAGGGCCAGTCTCCGAGCAAGAGAAAGGAACGTTAGATCGTGAGAATAATTGATAGACCGTGGGAACCTGCGGGACCCAAACAGGAAATGGAAAAGCGGAGACTTATTGTAATGGAGCTGTCCCAAATCGGACGGAAGTGGAGAGGATATTCGGCTAGAGGAGATGTGAAAGTAATATTTTTCCATTCGCACGGCGATAAAATGAAGAAAGGGTTCAGTTCCTTTGGTCCTAACAGGCAAAAAAGGAAGCTGAGAGGAAGGGGGGGGGTGAATATTACACAGTAAGGGGTAGATATATCACCCCTGAATATTTAGCATTAACTCCCTATACCTGGGAATATCTATAAAAACTATATAACGTTATGGAAACCTTATAAACTATAAAATACAAATGTCTTGTAAACGCTATACCTGGATGGTCAAATTTTATAGACTTGAGTGAAATGTGTATTTCTTTCTTGATCAAAGTGTCTTTACTTATTCAGCTATGTACTTATTCATGTATTGCTAGTTCCTTTCTGTCGGATATGCGTGTATTTATGAGAATAACGGGGTAAATGGCTGATGAAGAAAGAAAGAGAATCTATTCTGTAGCAGCTTGGATATATATATATATATATATATATATATATATATATATATATATATATATATATATATATATACATTATCAAATGATGAGATATGTTGATATGTTTAATCTTAACAATTCATGTTTATCCACACACAGGGTTATCTATCTATATATATACATTATCAAATGATGAGATATGTTGATATGTTTAATTTTAAAAATTTATGTTTATCCACACACAAGGTTATCTAGACCATGGTATAGATTAAGTTAATGGTACACATAAGCAAGTTATACTTAGAAATTAATCTGCCATTGAGAGTCTACTGCTAAACAAAGGCCTATCACATTACAAAGGATTACAAAGGTGGAGCATGCTGACAAGAGACCTTTTGGTCCATAACTAGGTCGGATGTGAAAAAAATAAATGTGAAAATATAATGATATAAATAATGAATAAAATAAACAAATAAATGCATAATTATAGTTAAATAATAAAGAAACAGGTAAATAGCAAATAGTAATAAATTGACATTTCCCTACCTAGCCTCTCAGCCTTCTTTCTGGTCTTCCTCTTCTACATTTCCAGCCTTGCGGCGGCGTCCAGTAAGTAACACACTTATTCCATTTCCCAAACTTCCATTCTGGATACTTGCACTGCCCAGCTCCGTTTCCAGTCCTTTATTTTTCCACAATACATTTCACTCCATTTTAGCTCTTACCCCAAACTCCCCTCTTCTTATCTTTCAGTGCTATTATCAACATAGATCTCTCCAGTGTTCTCTGTCCATGCCTCAGCTTCGTTTCCTTCACAGTTGCCAATTTCCAGATTTCTTATCCGTAGATTATAATTTAGATTATACAATGAAAATAATGCTGAACTCTAAAATTCGAAATAAAGGAACTATACTCGATAGTAATAATCTTTAGGAGGTTGACGAATATAGTTATTCTAACAAAACATTATAACTGAATGATATAGTTTAACGCTGGATGAGCGGGTTAGGGCGTCGTTACTCGCGGCGAAGGTCGAGGGGATGGCGGTTCGAATCCTGCCACCGGCGAAGTTGAACCAAGGGCATGGTTCATTAAATTCCACGCTACAAAATCCTCTGTGAGGGGCACCGTCCTAGCCTTCCGATAGGTGGGAATTTGTGAAAATTATAAATGAATAAGGACAATAAAGGATAAACAAAATGGCGTATGACAGCTGGTGGGAACATTGTTAGAGAACCGAGGAAACATTATGAGAAGCTTCATGTATTTCTGAAAAGCAAAATTTCCACTGACAACCTAAACCACCATAAATGAAGTTTGTGACGTCATCGATGAGTTAATCACTGTCACGGGCAAAATGGATTAATGTTGTTGTTGTCATCGTGGTTCATTGTGAGCAGAACATGCAGTTCATTGTGAACACAACACAACAGCCCAATGAGAGGTATGTTGGTTCGTTTGTACTGGACTGGAAAAGTGAGGGAGCAAAAGAGAGACTGGAATAACCTTACAGAGGATCACTGGTTTCAAAAACGACGTGGGAGGCACAACATGTTCAGAGATACTTGATAAAACAGAACTATAAGGAAAATATTAACCAGTAAAAACAAATGATAAAAGAATACGTGAGAGCCATGTGAACGCTGAGCTCGTAATTATAAAGAGAGAGAGAGAGAGAGAGAGAGAGAGAGAGAGAGAGAGAGAGAGAGAGAGAGAGAGAGAGAGAGAGAGAGAGAGAGAGAGAGAGAGAGAAAGAGAAAGAGAGAGAAAGAGAGAGAGAGAGAAAGAGGGAGAGAGATAGACATAGATATAGATATAGATATATAGATAGATATATAGATAGATATAGATATAGATAGAGATAGAGATAGAGAGAGACTAGAGAGACTAGAGATAGAGAGACAGAGATAGATAGAGATAGAGATAGATAGATATAGATAGATATAGATAGAGATAGAGATAGAGATAGAGATACAAAGAGATAAATAGAGATAGAGATAAAGATATAAATAGAGATAGAGATAGAGAGAGATAGAGAGAGAGATAGAGAGAGAGAGATAGAGAGATAGAGATAGGGAGAGAAATAGAGAGATAGAGATAGAGATAGAGAGAGAGAGGGAAATAGCGCTGAAAGCATTATGAGAGCGAAAGTTTGTGAATAACAAAAGAAAACAGAATCATGTAAACACGATAGAAATATAAGACAGAAATTTAAACGTGTATTTGTTTGTTTGGGTCTGTGTGTGTGAATGAGTGAGTGTTTGTGTGTGTGTGTGTGTGTGTGTGTGTGTGTGTGTGTGTGTGTGTGTGTGTGTGTGTGTGTGTGTGTGTGCGTGCGTGCACGTGTGTGTGCTTGTGTGCGTGTGTCTGAGCATGCAAATGCGTGCATGTTTACATATATATGGATAAACGTGCGTGGGTGCTCACACGTGTATAATGATGTTCACCACTTGTGATATTACTAAATGAGAAACCAAATGCAAGCGTCTTCTCTTCTTATCTAAAGCCTTTTTGAAGAAAAAAAAAACGCTCAGAAACGACGCAATGTGCTTATGTATATATATATATATATATATTCATCTGTTACATATTCATCTACTTATATATTTATCTGTTTATCTATTTATCTACTTGTCTATTTATTTATATATCAATTTACTTATTTATACAATTATCCATTTATTCATCTATGCATCTATTTATTCATATATCTATTTATGTATTAGCTGTTTATCTCTATTTATCTATTTATGTATTTATCTAATGATCTATGTATCTATTTTTCTAGTTATTTATCTGTTCATGTATTTATCTATTTATCTATGTATTTATCTATTCATTTATTTAGATAATGATTTTTTATTTGCTTTTTACTTACTGATTGATTAATTGATTTGTTTATCTATTTGTATTTTCTTATTTATTTCTGATTTTTTATTACCTGAAACCTGAACTGCTAAAATGATACAATAGAAAACTATGCACGAGTAAAACTGCCTTCATTTACGATTCTGCTCACAGGATCATCTCTGAGATACTCACGTGCAACGCTGTTGCGTAAAATAAATCTCATCTTAGAAACGGTGGTGGATGAACCGGTAGTTTACCTGGGAGATTGCCAAGGATATTACTCAAGTCTGAAAATGGCTGAGTGTATACTTTTTGTCTTTAGTAACTGAGTGAATGACAGTGATCAGTAACAGACTGAATGAGATAATCGTTTATCAGTCGAGTTGAAATAATTATAAACTCGCTTCTACAACAATAACAACAACAAAACAACAGCAACAACAACAACGACAGCAACAACAACAACAACGGCAGCAACAACAACAAAACAACAACAGCAGCAGCAAACAACAACGACAGCAACAAGAACAAAAAACAACAACAGCAACAACAAGAACAACAAAAACAACAACAACAACAGTACTTCCAATAAGAAGCCATACGGCTAGTTATGATGAGAACAAGAGCGTACGCATTGGGTATGTATGATATTCAGAAAGTATCGTTCCTCAACTTTCTCTAAAGGGATTACTCCCCGATAAAGAATTTAAGAGAAAAGTTTCCTGGAGGGACACTGAGATCAAGAGATTTTACGTCCATAGCACTTTGCCCCCTTTGCTGTGATAAGACACCTCCAAGGCTTTATTCTGGCTAAATGCCGGCTATTTTATTCAGCTGATGGATGCTAATGCTCTTTGTAGACTAGCTCGTCACCATTAGTACATTTTTCCTTCTTTCGTTGGGGGGTTTATTTAACCTTGGTCAGCCAGAATTAGACCTGAGGTTTGATTAAGTTGCTCGATTTCTTCAGAGTGTTTTCTGTGCTTGTGGCCAAAAAGTTCCATTCGCCTGAAGAATTACTCTCTGCCCCCAGAGAAGACCTATTCGTTCTAAGACCCTCTTTTTGGAGTCTTCTCTCGGCTGAATATAATCGCTTGACGGCAGCTAAAGAAAAATGTCTTGAAGCAAATAAACAGGAGAAAAGGTTAATGGAGATCACCCAGAGAAAGCCATAATAAGACACTTGAGGCGAATTGGCCGTGGATGTGCTGGGCTGTGCAAAAGTTTTCTTTACTTTTATGACGAGAGGCAATTTTTTTTTTTCTTTTTTTTTTTTTTTTTTACTGGCTGGTGATAGACTATAAAGACGCTTTGTCATTCTTCGCTGTGGTTCTAGTCTGGTAAGGATGGGGTTAAGTCTTTGGTAATTACTGTCTCGTATGTACACACGCGCGTACACGCACACACACACACACACACACACATATACACACACGCATAAAATACATACACATGCACGCACACACGCACGCACACACACACACGCACACATACATACACGCACGCACACACACACACACACACACACACACACACACACACACACACACACACACACGGTGGCGCGGTTGGTAGAGTCTCCGTCTGTCACTACGGTGGTCCGGGTTCGATTCTTGTCCAGGGCTGAAATGATTTCAGTATCGCTGCGCTTCGAGTCGTTACTCCAAGTCTCGTGGGCGGGGAGTTGTGTGTGTGTGTGTGTGTGTGTGTGTGTGTGTGTGTGTGTGTGTGTGTGTGTGTGTGTGTGTGTGTGTGTGTGTGTGTGTGTGTGTGTGTGTGTAAGGTCACAGCATTACCCATAGATCGGTCATATATGAGCTCTGAGCTCTCTTCCGGGAGGGAAATAGGTGTCGATCACGAGTCCAACCCGTGATCCAATGACCAAGGTGAATCACACACACAGAAACACACTGGTTTCGTGTTTGTGTCTGAGTGTTATCTTGAATGGTCCTATCAGGCGGGAAACAGGAATGGAACCAACTCCTTAAGGTCGAGGTTATCTTTTGCAGAAGAAACTAAAGGATGCAGCGGACCCTCAGGTGTTGTTCGTGACTCTTCGAGACACCAGAACAAAAAAAAAAAAAAAAAAAAAACCCCCCAAAAAAAAAAAAAAAAAAAAAAATCCCACCTACGTTTCTTGCTAAGTCACAACTTTTCATGTCAAATTCAATATCGTTCATTTTATTTTCCGTCTCGTCGGGTATAGAAAAAATCCGAGGTCTAAATTTGATTATTTGTTTCGAGCCTGTGCGTCATATTACAGAACAGTTTCCGGCTAATCAAAAGAAAGGTTTGGAAGCCAAATTTGTATCAATCCTTGGTATCAGATAGCGTGTCATCATATACCCCGATGTGTTTTTGATTGTAAATCTATTGAAAGTGGATCACATAAGCAATAAGAGTTGAAACGCGCGGAATTTTTGATGATGTTGTTTGTAATATGTTTATATCTTTAACACATGTTCATATTTTCATATTTGCCCGTTCACCACGGTTGTGTACATTCCATGAGTCATCATATTATTCAATTCACCTAATAGAAATCCTGGCTGTACATATAAGAAAAAAGTGTCATACTATATATATATATATATATATATATATACATACATACATATACCAAGGCTTTTTCCCCCTTCCAAGGGAGGTAGCCAAAAAGGGAAAGGCATAAAAACACTCCCACCCATTTCATCCCTAAATACACTCCACACCCCTCCCACCCTTCCTCTCATCTGAGCACCTCCTGGATGACGGGTCATCCCTGCACCCTGCCCACCGCCCTGGGTCAGAAGCAGTGTCGCAAGACACAGTACATCCACAGCAAGGCCGCTTCATTTAATCGGCGACCCCCCCTCTCCGTCCCCCTTTGCATATAAGGAGAGGACGGGGAGAAATCCCTTCGGGCTGCGTCAAAATTTACTCACACATACTACCCCACCCCCCACCCCCCCGCCCATTCCTCCTCATGCAGTCACAACATCATCCATATACAACCATTCTCCACTCACCTCTGTCTTCCGTCCTCTCCCTTCCTTCCTCAACAGACATTCCCCTCTTCCCCAAAGCCCCCTTCACCCCATCCATCCACCTCATCCTAGGACGTCCCTTCATGTTCACTCCCTCCACATCTGCCTTCCATACCTCTTTTACTAGTCTTTCTTCACTCATTCTTTCCATGTGTCCAAACCATCCTAATATTCTTTCATCAACCCTATCTCCCAAATCCTTTTTCACCCCTGTTCTCCTCCTCACCTCCTCATTTCTCACTCTATCTAGCCTAGTAACCCCCACCATACTTCTCAGACACCTCATCTCAAACACATTCAAACTCCTTCTCTCTTCTTCTCTTATGTTCCACGTTTCTGCCCCATACAATGCTGTTGGCACAATCACTCCTTCATACAGTCTCCTCTTCGCATCCATTCCCAAATGTCTATTTCTCATTACACTCTTTAAACCACCAAGGCATTTACTCGCTTCTCTCAATCTACATTCTACCTCCACCTTCACTCCACCTTTTCCTGCTACACTTGCACCCAAGTATCTAAAACTATCCACTTCCTCCAGTCGCTCTCCCTTAATGTTCACTTCCAGTCTACTGCCACTTTCACCCCTTGTACATCTCATCACCTTACTTTTACCCACATTTATCTTTAGCTTTCTTCTATCACATACTCTCCCAAACTCTGCCACCAGCTTCCTCAATCCCTCCTCTGACCCTGCCACAAGCGCAGTGTCGTCTGCAAACAACAGCTGGCTCACCTCCCACTTTTCTCCATTTTCTTTAACCATCTCCAATCCCTGACTCACTACCCTAGCATTCACCTCTCGCACCACCCCATCCATGTATAAGTTGAACAGCCAGGGCGACATAACACATCCTTGACGAAGTCCCACCTTTACTTCAAACCACTCACTCTCTCCATTTCCAATCCTAACACATGCTCTACTACTCACATAAAAACTCTTGACAGCTCCCAAAAGCTTTCCTCCTATCCCATAAATCTGCATAACCTCCCACAATGCCTTTCTGTCTACCCTATCATAAGCCTTTTCCAGATCCATAAAAGCCCAAAAAACATCCTTCCCCTTTCCTATAGCTTTCTCACATATCTGTCTTACCACAAAGATCTGATCTACACAACCTCTACCCGTCCTAAATCCACACTGTTCCTCACCAATTACTCCTTCTGTTCCTCTCCTAATCCTCTCAATTAAGATTCTCCCATAAGCCTTCCCTACTACACTCAACAGGCTAATCCCTCTGAAATTACTACATTCACACTTGTCCCCTTTTCCCTTGTAAAGAGGAACTATACAGGCACTACTCCAGTCCTCCGGTACTCTACCCTCTCTCCAGCAAACATTAAATAATCTCACCAACCAGTCCACCATCACTGAACCTCCCTTTTTCAGACATTCTGCATGACATCCATCCAGACCAGGTGCCTTACCTGCTTTCATCATCTTTACAACTGCCTTCACCTCATCCTTCCTTATTTCTCCTCCATTCTCCTCACTCATCACTCTCATTTTCTTCGTATTTCCCACTGCAGCTATCTTTCCCTCCCTATCCTCCTTCACATTCAGCAACTCCCTAAAATATTCTGCCCATCTTCCCCTCACTGCCATCTCTTCCATTATCAACTCTCCATCTGTACCTTTTACCTTTTCTTCCCTAGTTGATTCACCCCCTTTCCTCTCTTGATTTTCTTCCAAAACATCTTTTTATTACTTTCAAAATTTTCTGTCATACTCCTACCCCATTTCACATCTGCTCTCCTCTTTGCCTCCTTTACCTTTTGCTTTACTTCTCGGGTACGTGTGTTCACTAATGCAAAGTAGACAAATTGGAAAAAGAAACTCACGAAGCACAGCGCTTTCGTATATTACATCATCAATGCAAAAAGTACTTTTTGCACTGAGGATGTAATATACGAAATCGCTCTGCTTCGTTAGTTTCTTTTTCCAAGTGGTCTACTTTGTATAAATGAACACATGCGCCCGTATTCTTATAAGCATATATATATATATATATATATATATATATATATATGTATATATATATACACACATATATATATATATATATATATATATACATACATATGAGAGATTGGGTGGTGGAAATAAAACGAAGATGATCTAGGAATTGATTTACTCTAACGTTTCGACCAACTTGGTCTTCTTCACATTTGGAATATGCTGTTTCCGTATTATCACCGAATCTCATTAAAGACATTGACAGATTGGAAAAAGTACAAAGGAGAGCCACAAAATTGATTCCAAATATCAAAAATAAATCATACGAAAATCGACTAAAACATATGAATCTCTTTTCCCTAAAAAAGCGTAGACTCAGAAGTGACTTGATTCAGGTATTTGAGATTCTAAAGGGATTGACATCAAAAGTGACAAAATTCTTACACTGAATGAGAATTTGACAAGAAATAATTAATAATGATCTCAAACTGTCAGGAAACAGATTGAATTTGGAAGTAGGTAAAAACAACTTCGCCAACCGTGTAGTTAATGAATGTATTAAACTTCCTGCAGAGGCAGTGCAACGTAGTTCAGTTCGAAGCTAGATCTGTTTAGATAAACATTTAAGCAAGATGCTGTAATGACTGCCATTTTTTTTATATTATTCGATTATTTGTTTGTTATTATTTGTCTGTTTATCTATTATGTGATTGATTTCCATTTATTATTATTTATCTGTCAGTTTATTATTATTTACTACTTACCTGTTTGTTTATTATTTAACTGTACCTATGTATTATTTATTTTGTTTATTATTATTTTTATCATTATTATAATTTTTATTTTATTTGATCTATTTTTTTTATCATTTATGTATTTTTTTCGCATCCGACCTAGTTATGGACAAAAAAATGTCTCCTGTCGGCATGCTCCGCCTTTGTAATCCTTTGTACATGGGTTAATATTTATATCACCCCCATGTAGAAACTTTGTGTACACCTCTCGGAAGATCGTCTTTGTTTTACTCCCACCACCCCATCTCTCATTGGTTATTTTTTTTCTTCATATTTATACACACACATACACACACACACACACACACACACACACACACACACACACACACATACATACATACATACATATATATATATATATATATATATATATATATATGAAAAGTTAGGGAGCAGATTCTCTTGTATGGATGTGGTGTTGAAATCGACAGCATTATGGTAGTTGTTAAGATTAACAACTACCATGATGTCGATTTCAACACCACTTGTGTATATACATATACACACATATATATATACATATATATATATATATATATATATATATATATATATATATATATATATATATTGAAGGTGGAGGAGGCAGACGAGGAATACTGGGAGAATTTTAAATGCTTTAACGTTTCGACCCGCAGGGTCTTGATCACAAAGCTAACAACTCAAACATAACAGGGGATTTTATATATGGATGGG
>NC_134813.1:39805760-39828260 GCF_046742065.1 Oratosquilla oratoria | reverse complement strand
CTCACATCTCATTTGTACTTATGTCTCTGTAAATTCTTGTAACCTGTACTTTCCTGAAGAAGGCTATAGCTATTAGCCAAAATATAGAAGTTATACTTTCTTCTAAGTTTCCTTTTATTCCGACTGTGGGTTCATCCTGATTAATACATACATATATATATATATATATATATATATATATATATATATATATATATATATAGACACACACATGCTCCACGAACCCAATGGGTGCACAATAGCCTTGAAAATAGTATTTCGTCTGAGTTCGGAAGGCTAACGCAAAGCACCATTATTCTCTGTCATCCTCAAGACAGCTGACGTCTTCTCAAACGTCACTGAGTCACGAAATGAAGAAGTGGCGGCCGTTCAGGAAAATCTCACACGCGGGAGTGTGCCTATGCATTTATTTATTTATTTTATTTATTATTATTTATATTATTAAAATTTCTATTTATTTTTCTTTTGTTTATTTATCATTATTATAATATTTTTCCGCATCCGACCTAGTTATGGACCTAAAAGTCTCCACTCTGCATGCTCCTTTGGAGCTTTGACTCAAAGCAACTTTGAGCATTATATCGTTTCCCTGTCGGTTAATCTTTATTCCTTGTTTAACGTACTCAAAAACACCTTATCTCCATGGTCGACAAATAGATATGGAAATAAACTCGATTATGTTTCATGGGATGGGGAAGTCGAAGGAGTATGTGTGAGAAATAATTTAACGCAGCCCGAAGGGATTTCTCCCCGTCTTCTCCTTTTCTGCATGAGGGGACGGAGAGGGAGGGTCGCCGATTTAATGAAGCGGCCTTGCTGTGGGTGTGCTGTGTCTTGTGACACTGCTTCTGACTCAGGGCAGTGGGTGAGATGCAGGGATGACTCATTATCCAGGAGGTGCCAAGATGAGAGGGAGGGAAGAGTGTGGAAGGGAGTGGAGTGTGATGGGGATGGAATGGGTGGGAGTGATTTTTATGCCTTTGTTTTTTGGCTACCTCCCTTATAAGGAGGAGAAAAGTCCTTGGTATATTGATGTATGTATGTATGTATGTATGTATATGTATGTATGTATGTATGTATGTATGTATGTATGTATGTATGTATGTATGTATGTATGTATGTATGTATGTATGTATGTATGTATGTATGTATGTATGTATGTATGTATGTATGTATGTATGTATGTATGTATGTATGTATGTATGTATATATTTATGTATGTATGTATGTATACTTCATGGGCATGGAAGACGTGTTACATTGAATTATAGTTTGGGATATTTGTGATGCAACACTGCATGAAAGATGCAAAACGAAACATGGAAGAAAATGTTATCTCTGGTGAAAGGAAAAGGACAGTTTGTAAAACCTAGACTCCCTGGGCCTTACAAGACGTCATTGTGGGTAAGGCTTAAGATGGTATACAGAGACACAGAATTTTAAGATTTATGTCACAGATCCTTGAACGTGAAGAGGCTATTTCCAGTTCATGTGTAAACTGTGGAGAGAGACTTAAACTTTACGCTCCATGCTTCCTGGAACGCATAAAAAAAAATTAAGTTTTAAAGATTTTTTTTCGTCTCCGTAAAGTGTCTCTGTACTTACTTTTCTTACTTGAATACGAGGCAAGATAAGAGTAGAGCATGGACGCATAGAATCATTGGCTATTGTAGGCGATTATTTGGCAGGGAAAGTCCACGGTCGGCGCGGCTCGCTCTGTAAGGACGCGATAAGAGACTGGAATTCACGCCCGCATACAAACAGGTCGTTAATCTTGCTCAGACACAACTGACAAAGGAACTCGCATTAGGCGAACGCCTATGCACTGCAAAGGACCTCTGCCTTCCTTCCTTCCTTCCTTCAAGGTCTGGAAAGGGAATCTTTCCTACAAGTCGTGGCAGATTGGGTAATGTGGTTTTCAAGGTTCGCCTGATTCCAAAGAAGCAAAATACTTCACGGTGGATGTACAATGCACAAGGAAAGCTATTGGGATGGTCATTGGCTAAACTGGGTTTGGTTAGACAAGGTTAGTTTATATCAGGTTGGGTTAGGTCAGGTTAGGTTAGTATAGGATATGTTAGATTAATTTAGGATGAGTTAGGTTTGGTTAGGGTAGGTTAAGTTAGGGTGAATTGAGTTAAGTTAGGTTAGGTTAGGTCAGGTCATATTAGGTTAGGTTAGGTTAGGATAGGTAGGTAGGTAGGTTAGGATAGGTTAGGTTAGGTTAGGTGAGATTAAGTTAGGTTAAATTAGGTTAGGTTAGCTTAGCTTAGGTTAGGCTAGGTAGGAAAAACTATATTATGTTGGGAGGGTAGTTTAGTTTAGGTTAGATTAGAATACGTTACGTTTGGTCAAGTTAGGTCAAGTTACGATTATGCTAGGTCAGACTTGACCTTATATACTGACATTACATTACAAATAAATTTTACAAAACCTATATATTCTTTTACATTACTAATAACTTTTACAAAAAACTATAGACACTTTTATATTACTAATAACTTACGAAAACTATAGACACTTTTACATTACTAATTACTTTTACAAAAGCTATAGACACTTTTATATTACTAATAACTTACAAAAACTATAGACACTTTTACATTACTAATCACTTTTACAAAAGCTATAGACACTTTTACCTCTTCATATATTTTTTCAAAGTCATTCACAACGAAAACGAAATCAGATCCCAAGTCGTCTGTGACGGGTCACAACTGTCCCGTGTAGCGCACGTGTCCCGTTTGTCTTCAAGCGTCTCCCGAAGAGAACTCTTTCGAACTGGGTGAAGCGTACATCGAGAGGCTTGCCTCTTCGACATGTGCTCGCACGTGGGGCTACTGAACATCGGGTTTGATTTTGCCATGGTCTCAGCGTAGTGCCAGTTTTCGGATATGTGTACGACTAATATCGAGGTTGTAATGAGGGAGGGACGGAGGGGGAAGAAGGGAGGGAAATAAGGGAGGGAGGGAGGGAGGGAAGGAAGGTGGGAGGGAGGGAGGGGAGGTAGGAAGGAGGGAGGGAGGGAAGGAAGGTGGGAGGGAGGGAGGGAGGGAAGGAAGATGAGAGGGAAGGAAGGTGGGAGGGAGGGAGGGAAGGAAGGTGGGAGGGAAGGAAGGTGGGAGGGAAGGAAGGTGGGAGGGAGGGAGAGAAGGAAGGTGGGAGGGAGGGAGAGAAGGAAGGTGGAAGGGAGGGGGGAGGGAAGGAACGTGGGAGGGAAGCAAGGTGGGAGGGGAGGGAAGGAAGGTGGGAGGGAGGGAGGGAGGGAGGGAGGGAGGGAGGGAGGGAAGGAAGGTGGGAGGGAGGGAAGGAAGGTGGAAGGAAGGGAGGGAGGGAGGAAAGGAAGGTGGGAGGGAGGGAGGGAAGGTGGAAGGAAGGGAGGGAGGGAGGAAGGAAAGGAAGGTGGGAGGGAGGGAGGGAAGGAAGGCGGAAGGAAAGGAAGGTGGGAGGGAGGGAGGGAAGGTGGAAGGAAGGGAGGGAGGGAGGAAGGAAAGGAAGGTGGGAGGGAGGGAGGAAGGGAGGGAAGGAAGGTGGGAGGGAAGGAAGGTGGGAGGGAGAGAAGGAAGGTGGGAGGGAGGGAGGGAAGGTGGGAGGGAAGGAAGGTGGGAGGGAGGGAGGGAGGGAGGGAGGGAAGGAAAGTGGGAGGGAAGGAAGGTGGGAGGGAGAGAAGGAAGGTGGGAGGGAGGGAGGGAAGGTGGGAGGTAAGAAAGCTGGGAGGGAAGGAAGGTGGGAGGGAAGGAAACTGGGAGGGAAGGAAGGTGGGAGGGAGGGAGGGAAGGAAGGTGGGAAGGAGGGAGGGAAGGAAGGTGGGAGGGAGGGAGAGAAGGAAGGTGGGAGGGAAGGAAACTGGAAGGGAAGGAAGGTGGGAGGGAAGGGAGAGAAGGGAAGGAAGGCGGGAGGGAGGGAGGGGAGGGAGGGAAGGAAGGTGGGAGGGAGGGAAGGATTGAAGGCGGGAGGGAGAGAGGGAAGGAAGGTGGGAGGGGAAGGAAGGTGGGAGGGAAGGAAGCTAGTAGAGAGAGAGGAGAGAGGAGAGAGAGAGAGAGAGAGAGAGAGGGAGGGAGAGAGAGAGAGAGAGAGGAAGAGAGAGAGAGAGAGAGAGAGAGAGAGAGAGAGAGAGAGAGAGAGAGAGAGAGAGAGAGAGAGAGAGAGAGAGAGAGAGAGAGAGAGAGAGAGAGAGAGAGAGAAAATACAGAAAATACAGTAGGGAGCCATAATGAGAAAAACAAAAGAAAACGGAGAAAGATGAAAAAGAGAGGACGGGGGAGGGGAGGGTGAGGGATTAAGTGGTGAGTGAACGAAAGAATTAGTGAGTGAGTGAGTGAGTGAGTGAGTGAGTGAGTGAGCAGTAGTTCATTTTGATCTTTAGAGTGCAAGAAGATCTAAAATCCACATTTGCATAACCATAAACTGGCCTTAGTATCTTGGGGCGCCCGGAAACGCCTTCAGCACTTGACCCGGGAAAGACGAAATTTTAGTATAAAGTTTCATTCATTTTAATCAAACGGACAGATTGGCGGTTTCTTAAACGAGTGGGGGGGAAAGGAAGGGAGGAGGGGGGAAGGGGGAAGGGGGGGGATCCTCAGTGCCACAGGGGCGGTCCCTCCAGACTGCAATGAAGCGAAAATTATGGTCGGAAAATTCTAGAGATTTTGCTCCGGGATTTCTTAATAAGGGCATTGGTCCTATGGAGGAGGTCTTTGCAATGCCTGCCTGCCTGACTGATAGCCTGACAACCTGACTGACAGACTGCCTACCTGACAATCTGCCTGACTGCCTGCCTGACAGCCTGCCTGCCTGACAGCCTGACTACCTGCCTGCCTGACAGCCTGACTACCTGACTGACCGACTGACTGCCTGACTGATTGCCTGGCTGACTGACTGCCTGCCTGATAGCCTGACTGACAGACTGCCTGCCTGACAGCCTGCCTGACAGCCTGACTACCTGCCTGCCTGACAGCCTGACTACCTGACTGACTGATTGACTGACTGACTGACTGACTGGCTGACTGACTGCCTACCTGACTGACTGCATGTTTACCCCCCCCCGCCTTATTCAGTGACTCATTGTTTGACTCATAGAGTCGCTGAGTTAACGACACACTGACTACCTCATCGGTAGACACCACCACAAGGCAGAAGACTGACTGATTGATTGACAAGCAAATTGATTTAGTCATTTACTAATTGAAAGACTGTTCGTTCATTTACTGACTGGTCGACTGACTGAATAGATGACAATGAATAAACGAAAACCTAGCTGACTTGCTGATTAACTAGTCAATGAACAGATTGACTGAGCAATTGTCAGACTGACTGACTGAACTTTAATGTCCAGGCGCAGATGACATACCCCGTTTCATTTCGATTGCTTTTTTTTCTCTTTATCTCATTTGTACTCTCTTTTTTAGAATTACTTCTGCATTTTGTTTCCCTCTCCCTCCTCGTCCTCATATTCTCCTCTTTTTCTCTTTTCGTCTCTTTTATCTTCTCCTTTTTCTCCCTCTCTTCCTCCCATTATTCTTTCCCATTTATTCAATTTTTCCTAATCCCTTTCCTCCTCCTCCTTCTCCTCCTCCTCCTTCTCTTCCTCCTCCTCTTCTCACTCTTTACTTCCTTCTCCTCTGTCTACTTTTTTCTCTCTTTTTTCCTCCTCCCCTCTTCTCTTTTCTCCCTTGCTTCTTTTCTACTCTCTCCGTTTTTTAAATTTCCTCCTATCTCTTTTCCTTCCTTCTTTTCTTCTTCCTCCTTTTCCGCTTTCTCCCCTCTTCTCTTTTTCTCTCTTGCTTTTTCCTACCTCCCGCGTTTTCTCAGTTCCCTCCTCTCTCTTTTCCTTCTTTCTTCTTTTCTTCTTCTTCCTCCTCCTCCTCCTCCTTCTCCTCCTTTTTTGATATTAGTATCTTGTTCTTTTCTCTTCCCTTGACTTTATTTGCCTAAAGACAGGACCTTGCACACAAGGCTGATTTATTGGCAAACTACCATTCACACTAGCTGCACCATCCCACTTTATCTCAGCACAGTGTGTGTCTTCCATGAACACTACAGGGGCTCAAACAAAGCCCGTGGGTGTAACATCTTACTAAAAAAAAAAAAAAAAAAAAAAAAAAAAAATATTTATATATATATATATATATTAATATATATATATATATATATATATATCCCCCTACCCTCCCCCTATCCTCCCCCTCCCCCCTACTCCCTCAGATCCAGCCAATGATGAGTGCCTGAAACTGATGATCGTGAGAGCACCTCAGATAGGATCATCTCCCCATTGGACGTCTTCAGAAATCATCAATACACTTACCTCCCTCCGAAGTACTTTGCCTCCGAAGTGATCGGGTTCAACATAAGAGTGTTTATTTAGGCAGTAACGAAGTACCAGGGCGTCCAATAGAGCCACCACGAAACCTCTACTCAACATTCAGAAGCCGCTAGTGAGGAACTGATCAACTGCCACCGAAAAGCTAAGTTCAACTATCCAACTGTCAGCTGCCGCTAGTGAGGTCCTACATACCTGTCAGTAGGTACTGGCAAGGGACTGTGAAACTGTCAGAGCCTCCCGACAAGGGACTGTCCATCTGTCAGGATGCATCACCAACACGAAGACTATATTTCTTTTTCTTTATCATAATCTTATCTTCTTTCAACGTCCCTCCTCCTCCTCCTCCTCCATCTCCTCCTCTCCTCCTCCTCCTCCTCCTCCGCCTCCTCCCCCTCCTCCTGCTACTCCTCCTCCTCCTCCTCCTCCTCCTCCTCGTCCTCCTCCTCAGTTCCTCCGTCCTTCATCCTTTCCTCATCGTCTACAGCCCCTGGATCTTATTCATTACGCCTTCCGAGTCTTTCCTCGCCCTTCCTTCCGGTTCTTCGGTGCCCCCGAACTCCTTCGGCCCCAGACGCCGAAGTCTCGAGTTCCTCGGTGTTCAGACGCTTCTTGTTCTCCCTCCTCCCCCCTTCGCCCCTCCTTCTCTTCATCTCATCTTCATTTCACAGGCTTCTAATCTCCATTTTTTTCTCTCCCTCCTGCGCCTACCAGGTGCCGTGCCTCGGAATCCACTCATCGACTTTTACTTGTAAAGCTTAAAGAAGAACGAGAGGAAAGGATAAAAAGGGAGAAAAATAAATTTGAAAGCTCTTGTTGGTGAGCTGCTATATATTCCTTATTTACCGTAACGAACTTAAGTGATTTTATTCTGGCTGTCGTCGGGTGGTTTTATTGTATTTGTGACATCGCTCCTATAAATAAGAGGTTAATTATACTGACACCCTTCCAATCATCGCTTATTCTTAGATTACATTGCCCTGAAAAAATATAAATATAGATAGATTAATAAAATAGTCAAATAAATAATTAGATAAATATATATATATAAATGAATAGATAATAAATAAATAAATAGATAGATAAATAAAAAGATAAATAAGTAAATGAATGAATAAAACAAATGAATGAATAAAACAAATGAATATATGAATAAGTAGATAAATAAATAAATAAAAATAAATAGGGTAAATGAATTAATGAATAAGGAAATAAACATATAAATGAATAAATAAACAAATGAATAAATAGATAAATATATAAATGAATAAATAAAAAAAGAAATGAAACATTGTATATAGTCATACGTATGCATCCAGTCCGGAAAATCGATTATTTTTTTCCGGTTTCCTGATTGGTCAAAAACCCGGAATTAACGTTCACCTTGAACGAATTATCTCCGAAACCATCCTTCCCACTTGATATGCGAATAGCCCTCTCGTTCCCCCACCACTCCCGAGTGTACGGGAGTGGGGGGGAGGGGGGGAGGTCAGTGCCCCTCCTACCGAACTCCCTCTTTCCTCCCTCTTTTTCTCTTCATTCTCTAAAAACTCTGTTTCCCAACCCTGGGGAAGTGAACCCAAGTTGGGTCGCCAAGCGTTTTTCCTGGGGTCGACAAGACATCTTGTATGTTTGATTAATATCAAGCTTCCAAATTCATATTGTTATAATAAAATTCAATGATGTTAACTTTGTCTTTTATAACCTTACATGACCTTTCTTACAAACATATCTATCATACTTGTCCCCTACTATTTACAGTCAACGAGTGGTCATATATGTTAACATTTATACAAAGAGATTAGTGGGGCCGCGATCATATCTTGTGGATCATATTGGGCGTCGCCTGAAACAAAAGGTTGGGAAATGTTTCCTCAAAGCGAGACTCAGTTTGATCCCAATCCTCCTACTTATCCTCTTCCTGTTCCTCAACATCAGACTTATCATTTTTTTCTTCTTCCTCCTCCTCCTCCTTCTCTGTCTTACTTCTCTCGCCCTATTAGTTGTTCTCTTCCTTCCTTCTTCTCTTTCTCATCTTTTCTTCCTCCTCCTATTCTTTCTCATCTTCTCTTCTTCCTCCTATTGCTTCCCCTCCTCCTCTTCCTTTCTCTCCTCTTCCTCTTCTTTTATTTCCTCCCTTAATCTCCCACTTTATCTGTTCTCTTCTTCCCTTCACTTCTTTCTCTCCTCCTCCTCCTCCTCTGGCTTCCTCTCCTCCTCTTCCTACTTTCTTTCCTCTTCTTCCATCTTCATTTTCTCTCTTATTCTCCCTACTCCATCTGTTCTTTCCTTTTCTCTTCCTCCTCCTCCTTTTCCCCAAACTCCTCTTGATTCCACTCCTCTTTTTCCTCCTCCACTTTCTCTCTTACTCTCACCTCCTCCTTCTTCTTTTCTCTTTTTTACTCTCTTTTCTTCTACCTCTACTCTTTAGTGCTCCTTCGCCTCTGAGTCTCTCTTTCTCTCTCTTTTTCTCTCTCCTTTTCTCTTCCTCTCCAATCATGACTTAATCACTCATCTGGCTCGTTCTTCTTCTTCTCTCGACTCAGAGAGAGTGTTTGATCTTTGACTCTTTCCTCTCCCAAATTATCAACTCAGTCGGGGCCTCTCTCTCTCTCTCTCTCTCTCTCTCTCTCTCTCTCTCTCTCTCTCTCTCTCTCTCTCTCTCTCTCTCTCTCTCTCTCTCTCTCTATGTATACATATGTTTATATATGTGAGAAATTCGGTAGTGGACAGCGACATCAGTCATACAATTTCTGTGACCGTCGCTGCCCAGTAGCATTATGACCTCTGAACGGTAGGTTCGAGGTTTACACGCGACGGTCATAAAAATGATCAGAGGTATATATATATATATATATATATATATATATATATATATATATATATATATATATATATATATATATATATATATATATATATATATACATATACAAGCCACATGCGAAACCGGTCAGGAATAAACTCGGAACAAGACCCGTGACTTTCTTTTCCCACCTTTTTCAACTTGTTATAATGTCTCAATATATATATATATATATATATATATATATATATATATATATATATATATACATATATATACATACTAAGAAGAGCCTATGCATGGTCGGCCTGCCTCGTCGCTCATCTTTTTCTCTGATCCACCTGGATGATAAGTCTTATCACCAGATCTAAGTTCCTCTGGCGTTCCGTGTTTCCCATTCCCCGTGTCTTGTCTTCTTGCCACAGAAAATGGGGATCAGGAGGAGGAGGAGCATGGGCATAAGGAAGAGCATGAGGAAGAACAGGAGGGAGAAAAAGAGGGTGAAGAGGAAGAAGAGGAGGAGGAGGAGGAGGAGGACGAAGAGGAGGAGGATGGGGGAAAGGAAGGAGGATATAAGAGGAGGAGGGAGAGGAAGAAGTGGAGGAAAAGGAAAAGGAGGAGGAAAAGGAAAAGGAGGAGGAGGAGGAGGGTAGGGGAAAGGAGGGAAGATATAAGCGAAGGAAGGGGAGGAGGAAGAGGAGGAAAAGAAAGAGGAAGAGGAGGAGGATGAAGAGGAAGAAAAGTAGGAGAAAAGGGAGGAAGAAAAGAAGGAAGAGGAGAAGGAAGAGAGGGAGGAAGAATAAAAGGAAGAACACGATGAAGGAAAGTAACAGGAGGAGGAAGAGGAGGAAGATGAAGAGAAAGAGAAGAAGTTGAAAGAAGAAAAGGAAGAGGAAGAGGATAAGAGGAGATGGAAGATGATGATGATGAGGAGGAGGAGAAAGAAGAGTGGGGGAAAATTGAGCTAGAAAAAATGGAAGAAGAGGGAGAAGAGGGGGGAGAGGTGGAAGAGGAGGAAGAGGGAGAAGACTGGGAAGACGAATAGAAAGAAGAAGAGGTGGGGAAGAGGAAGAGGAAGAACAGGAGGAGGAAGAAGAGAAGAAACAGGAATGGGAAGAGGGAGAGAGGAATTAGAAAGAAGAAGAGGTGGGGAAGAGGAAGAGAGAGAACAGGAGGAGGAAGAACAGGAACAGGAAGAACAGGAGGAGAAAGAAGAGAAGAAAGAGGAGTGGGAAGAGGGAGAGAGGAATTAGAAGGAGGAAGAGGATGAGGAAATGTAGGAAGAGGAGGAGGAGGAAGAGAGGAAGGAGGAGGAGGAGGAGGAGGAGGAGGAGGAGGAGGAGGAGGAGGAGGAGGAGGAGGAGGAGGGGGAGGAGGAGGAGACTCATCATCATTTTATATTTCCGTGTCATATATTTCTTCCAAAAATCATGAGGATGGGGATGGGGAGGGGGAGGGGGGAGGGGGAGGGGAGGGGAGGGGGGATGAGGGATGAGGATGGGGAATGGATGATGGGGGATGGGGAAGGAAAAGTTCATCGTCGTCATGGTTATCATCATCACCATCACCATCACCATCACCATCACCATCACCATCATCATCATCACCATCACCATCGCCGTCACCATCGTCATCGTCATCGTCATCGTCATCGTCATCATCATCGTCACTATCCAGATGAGTTATGTCAGGATATAATTACCTAAAAGAAAATTTGAACAAATATTTAAATAATAATTAAATCAAATAAAGAATAGTAAATAGATGTAAAAATATATAAATAAATAAATTTATATATAAGTGAATAAAGCAACCATTCAATCAAGCAATAAACACATGAAATAGATAAATGAATAGATGTATATGTAAATGAATGGATAAGTAAATAAATATACGAATTAAACAAATAAATTAATAAATGAACCAATAAATTAATTAACCAATTAATTCATAAGGAAACAAATGAAGATAATTGAATGAATAAATACATAAATAAATAAATGAATATATGAATAAATAAACAATGAATGATAAAAGATAAAGCAGTAAAATATAAATAAATAAATGAATAGATAAGGTGAATAAATAAATAGATGAATAAATAGATAAATCAACAAATAGATAATAAATAAATAAACACATAAATGAATAAATATATATAGATAAATAAAAGTAAAGAAAGAAATTAAAATAAAGATAATTTGATAAACAAATAAATAGAAAACAATAAATAAATAAGAAATCAAAGATAATCTTTCACCTTCTGAGGTCGTGGCGCTTTGCAGTGCAGTGATTAAACTCGCCTCACGTTTGGCGAAAAAAAAAAAACATTAAATGGAGCCATTACGATCCAAAGGGGTTCTGAATGCATTATTCCTTTAGCGTTTGTGGTATCAGAGCCTAAAACATAGTTTCAGATTCCTCTTCGTTTATAACCTTCATTTACATACTTAATGTACAGTCTCCTCCACTTATATACACGCTACAGTTCCCGACGCCATTCAGAAAGCTGTGGAGATCAATATAAGATCGCAAGATTACGACCTTCTGACTTGTTTATGTCGTAAATGTTAGATCGTAAGTTCACAATGTTCTAATTTGCTTGTTTACATCGTAAATGTTAGATCGTATGTTTACGATGTTCTAATTGACATTGTAAATGTTAGATGGCGAGATCACGGCGTTCAGGTTTACTTGTTTGTCTTGCAAATGTTAGATGAATACGATTGCTTTTAATGAAGATAACGGTACGTCCAAGTGTGCTAAGTATCTCGGATTGAACGAACATGTGTCTATTAATTGCATCGGTAAATTAAATCTGAGCATTTTTTGGTGTTTTTACTTTCGTATATATATCTTTTATCTACAGTATTCTAATATTCACCAAAAATCCTTATCTCATTTGTTTTCTATATATATTTTTTTTAGTTACAATTTCTTTATTTCTTTTAGAAGTGTCTATTACTTGCTTCGATAAATTAAATCTGAACATCTTTTGGTGTTTTTCCTTTCGTATATATATATATATATATATATATATATATATATATATATATATATATATATATATATATATATATATATATTATATATATATATATTTCAATTTTCACCAAAAAACCTTATCTCATTTATTTTCTGTTTTTCAGTTACAATTTCTTATTTCTTTTTAGAGGTGCCTATTACTTGCTTCAATAAATTAAATCTAATCATCTTTTGGTGTTTTTTCCTTTCGTAAATATATATTTTTTATCTGCAGTATTTTAATCTTCACCAAAATACCTTATCTCATTTGTTTTCTATTTTTTCTGTTACAATTTTTTATTTCTTTTCAGAAGTGTCTATTACTTGCTTCAATAAATTAAATCTAAGCATCGTTTGGTGTTTTTTCCTTTCGTAAATATATATTTTTAATCTGCAGTATTCTAATCTTCACCAAAAAACCTTATCTTATTTGTCTTCTATATACATATATATATATATATTTTTTTTTCGAAGTTATTCCCTGGTTGCACTCTTCCTCGAATTCTTCCAAAATTCTGTCGTGATTATAAATAAAACTTTGATAATTTTACTAAAGTTCCCTAACTGTTCTAGATTTGCACTGTATAACAAGTGGCTCCCTCAAGATCAGGGTTGCCTTCTTCCACGTTCTCAGATTGGATTCCTAACATTTCTGTCTTTAAAAATCCATTTTATTTTCTCTCTTCGACATCCTCACAAAATCTCCTCTATTTTATTTCATACTTTCATTTATCTTTTCTCTTTGGCTTTTATCATCTTTATGGCAAGCTAATTATGTCTTATCCTCTGTCTTCTTAGACTCTACAAAGGCAGCGTTACGCTCTTACTCTATCTTCCTGTTTTCTCTGAATCTCTTTCATCATGTGCCATTTTCTCTTGCACCTATGGTCCTCTCCCTACAGCGTTGTTGTCTCCTTCTCCTTTGATGTTCTCCCATCCAAAACACAAGGACATACGATTCCATCTCCCTTTCCTTCATTACACAAATTCTTTGTTCAGATTGTACCTCAGCCCTCTCCAATGCCTTTCTCCAAAATCTCTCTTCGTTTTTATCTCTCTCTCTCTCTCTCTCTCTCTCTCTCTCTCTCTCTCTCTCTCTCTCTCTCTCTCTCTCTCTCTCTCTCTCTCTCTCACTCACTCACTCTCTCTCTCTCTGTCTCTCTCTCTATCTCTCTCTTTCTCTCTACCTATCTATCTGTCTGTCTATACATACATACATCCATACACTTAAGATGTAATATACGAAAGCGCTCTGCTTCGTTAGTTTCTTTTTCCAAGTGATCTACTTTGCATACATACATACATATATATATATATATATATATATATATATATATATATATATATACATATACATATATTCAACCTAGGTTCTTCGTCCCGCCTCTCCTTCCCCTCCCCCACTCCTTCTCCTTCTCCTTTCTTGACATATAAGACTCAACCGTCTTTTGTTAAACTGTAATCCTCGACTTTGTCCGCCCAAGGACGGAAGAGTGCTTCAGTCATTACCACAGCAGTAAAGAGACAAGGCCACCAAGTCCAGTGCCAACTGGGTCTTTGCGCCACATTCTTCTCTTCTGAGTTCGCCAGTGAACCATTTATGGTTCCTATGGTTTATGAAAATCATTATATCTTAATATATTATCATATATAATGTATTAAGTATTATGTAATACATTCCATATATCATATATGTTGGATATTTTGTACTGTATATTAGATATTCTATATTACTATATATTATATTCGTATATTTTAATCATAAAATATATATATGATATATGACATTATTTTTACCTATACAGTTATTGTCCATATCATTATTATTATCATTATCGCAAATTATCATTGCTGGTATTTTTGTTGTTATTATTATTACTATCATCATCATCATCATCATTATCATCATTATTATTATTCGTATTAACTAGTATTAGTAGTAGTAGTAGTAGTAGTAGTAGTAGTAGTAGTGTTACAATTACTATGAAGATTGTACTTCGGGATGTGGAAAAGCCCTTTTATATGTATACATTTATCAGCATCATTGTCGTTATCATTTATTTTCTTAGCCAGTTTATTTTGTCATATGTTTACTAAATTTTTAATGAGTGCATAAGTTAAGAAAAATCGCAATGCATTGTGCTAGGTGCGATCTCACAAAGCGACCGGATTTAGAATGTTTATTATTGTGAGTTGTGACGGAATGGGAATCAAGCCGCGAATTTCTCCACTCCCCACCCGCCTCCTCACATACTGGCACCGGGCTCTTCAAGTTTATTATCGTGATATGGAGTAATGGTGGCGTCCAATGGCAGAGATGTTGTAAACATTAGCGACATGACGTCATATCAGTTCTGGTCTGGTGCTGAGTTAAGTCATGTCAGCGTTTCGTTGAATGAATGCAATGGTAGAATATCCTTGATCTCTTTATCATCTATATATTCGAAGAGCGTGAAAAAGGTCAAAGGTTAATATGACCTAGCTAGGACTGCCCCAGAGAAGAGGAATTATCTGTTTAAGAAACAAGAGTAAAGCAAGTCGAGGTTTAGTGCCGATGTCGTGGAAGTGTCTTGAGGTTCGCTTTTTGGGAGAGTCTGGGTCATAGGTTGGACGAAGGGCATTAAGAGGAAGAGACTTCCAGAGCCTCCCAGTAGCAGGAAAGAAAAACATAACGTACTGGTTGACTTTCAAAATATCAGTGTACGGAAAAAGGGGTTTAACGTCTCAGAAAATAGTGATTTTCTGTGGTCTCTTAAAGAGCGGAGGTACACAGCTACCGGCCTCTGAAGAACAGTGACCGAAAAAATAGTTGTAGAAAAGAGATAAAGACGCAATATTACGGCGGACAGGGAGAAGCTAAATTTTTGTTAATAACCGGAGAAACGTTGAAAAGACGAAAGGATTTGGTACTGAGTTAGGAGAATCACCCCAAACACAACGAGAGGCGTGTTTCATACAAGAGTTGATTTGTTGTCAGAAAATTTTGAGAAAAAAAATAATTAAAATCTATAAGTAGAACGAATGAAAAGAAATCGTTTTACCTGTCTTATAGTCAACATGTGGATATGTATTTGCTGTATTTTTGTTTTCTGTTCAGTTTCAATGAACTAAGAATATATTATCGGCCTTAATGTCATTAATTCCTTCTAAGTCCTCAGATCCGTCTGTAATTCTCTGGGTTTAAGACAAACCTCTTTCAGAATTTTTCATTCAAATTTCACATTAAAAGATGAAAAGAGCGGCGGAATCATCAAACTCCGTTCTTTATTTTTTCAAATTTCATTTTCCCAAACATTATATTTCTTTTCGTGCAGATTAACTCCAGTACATGTGTACAAGACGCTGGTACATTGTTTGTAAGAGGATGCTTTGATTTGTCTTAGGAGACTGATGAATTGTCTCACAAAACACTATATACCACAATTATTTGCATGTCTATTATCTATTCATCTATCTATTTACGGTATCAATTCATTTATCTATTATCATTATTCTATTTATCTATTTCTTTATTTATTTATTTATTACGTGCTTCACGAGTTTTTGAAAACATGTTCCTATTACCAGAATCATTGTTCATTCAAGAGTGAAAGAGAGAGGAAGAGTGTGAGAGTGTGAGTTTATTGGTGTAAATGTGTGTGTGTGTGTGTGTGTGTGTGTGTGTGTGTGTGTGTGTGTGTGTGTGTGTGTGTGTGTGTGTGTGTGTGTGTGAGTTTGTGGGTGTAAATGTGTGTGTGTGTGTGTGTGTGTGTGTGTGTGTGTGTGTGTGTGTGTGTGTGTGTGTGTGTGTGTGTGTGTGTGTGTGTGCGTGTGTGCGTGCGGGCGTGTGTGTGTGTGTGTGTGTGTGTGTGTGTGTGTGTGTGTGTGTGTGTGTGTGTATGTGTGTGTGTGTATGTGTGTGCGTGTGTGTGTATGTGCGTGTGTTGATATTTGTGTGTAAGAGAGGGAGAGGTATAGATATACAAATTAGAAGATAAAAGCTAAATAGAGAAACATACAGCCAACCATAGATATCACGTACTTGCGAAAAAACAAAAGCATAAACACACATATGCACATTAAAAGAATACATGCCCACGCACCCAAGCGCACTGATTCTGAAATATGGTATGGTATCGTTGAGTAACCTTTTGCTAAATAACTGATGTATTACCCGCTGAACGCGAGAGATGCAAATAGTGATACCTGTGGCACTCCGCTACGTACTTCTACAAAGAGACTCTCTTCATAGTCCTTCACAGTTTATCCTCGCAGGAACTCGCTCTTTCGCTCAATGTATTTCTCTTTCACAGAATGTATTCTAATTTCCAAGCCAGTTTCTTAATAGGGCAAAACTAGGCATCTATTTCAAAGCCAAATAGTTTATGAGCCTGTGCACTTATGCATGCATGAGTGTGTGTTCGAGCTTGTTTGTGTGTGTGTGTATGAGTGTGTGTGTGTGTGTGTGTGTGTGTGTGTGTGTGTGTGTGTGTGTGTGTGTGTGTGTGTGTGTGTGTGTATGTATGTGTGTGTTTGTGTGTGTGTATGTTTGTGTGTGCTTGTGTGCGTGTGCGTGCGCGCGTGTGTGTGAATGTGTGTGTGTGCGCGTGTGTGTGTGCGTGTGTATGTGTGCGTGTGCATGCGTGTCTGCTTGTGTCTGCGTGTGTGTGTGTGTGTGTGTGTGTGTGTGTGTGTGTGTGTGTGTGTGTGTGTGTGTGTGTGTGTGTGTGTGTGTGTGTGTGTGTCTGAAATACCGGGTTTCAGTAAAGCTCACTTCAGAAGACTACGTCAGGAGCTTCAGCTAACAGACTGGGAGGCAATATTAAGCAAAAGACCTGTAGATAAGATGTGGGAAATACTTCAAATTATGCTTACTAAGATGATTCATACTTACATCCCATTTAAGGACATACCCTCCACCCACAAATCAGGCTCGTCCAAAATGGTTTGACTAAGAAACTGAAAAAAGTATTGCTAAAAAGAGTCAGATAATACAAAAGAAAAGCGACAGTATGAAATGAATATTGCTGATAAGTCCAAAGAGATTCCCAAGAGTTCCATAGTTACATTAGAGATAAAACGGTTATTATCTCGTATGAATCATATTGGCCCACTATTATCTGCTGACGGTCAACTTGAATATTCGAATGAAGAAATGTGTGATATTTAAAAAAAGAAAACTATTTCAACTCAGTATTCGTAAACGAAACGCTCCAAAGTCAAGTCCTAACTGAAGCCTGTGATAAGTATAGGAGAAACTTACTACTGTAATTATGAAAAAAAAAATCAATAAAAGAGGTATAGAAAAACTCAGTCAATAAAACACCGGGAACTGACGGTTGGTATCCAAGAATATTGAAGATGAAAAACGAGATTGTTGTTCCACTCTTTTTTTTTTTATCGACCTCATTCAAAGATACCCCAAAAGAATGGAAGTTAGCTAACGTTGTTCTCATATTCAAAAAGGATGACAGGAAGAAGCCAGTGAACTACAGGCCTATAAGCTTAACCTCGACCGTAGAAAAAATAATGGAAACTATCATCAGAGTTGCTATCTCACACTATTTAGAAAGTAACTGTTTAATAGATAATAGATAGCATAAATTCAGACGGAAACGTTCTTGCGTGACAAACCTACTCGAATTCTACAAAACGGTCATCTCAGATTATGGCAAAAGAAACAATATAGATTTAATATATCTGGATTTTTAGAAGGTTTTTGATACCATCCCGCACGGTAGACTACTTGCTAAATTAGATTCACACGGAATAAAAGGTACCTTATGAAGCTAAACTAGAAGTTGGTAACGATCGTAAATAGAGATTTATTCTGACAAAACTTTTAGATGGAAAAATGTTACAAGTGGAGTTCCTCAGGGTCCCATTCTTGGTCCACTTCTCTTCATAGTATATATAAATGATATAGACCACGGACTGGAATCTATTGCCTCCAAATTTTCTGATGATACAAATATGTGTGGAATGAAAAATAATCACTTAAACCAATTGGATATTCAAAAAGATTTAGATAAATTACAGCAATGGTCTGAAGAGTGGCTAATGAAATTTAAATCAATTAAATGTAAGATTATGCACACAAGTAGAAATAACAATAAGTGCGATCACAAGTTATTTGGAAAGTCGTTAACAAAAGTGAATGGTAAAAAGGATCTTGGAGTAATTATCAGTAATGATGTCAAACCATCTAAACAGTGTATTTCCATCTCAGAGAAAGCAAATAAGATTCTAGGACTGATTGCGCTATCTTTTGGTATTAAAAGTCCATCTGTCATTAACAAGCCATATAAATCGTTAGTTTGCCCACATTTGGAATATGCAGTTTCAGTATGGTCACCGAATCTCATTAAATATATTGATAGATAGGAAAATGTATAACGGCGAGCCACAAAACTGATTCCATATATCAGAGGTAAATCATACGAAAATCGACTAAAACATGTGAATCTATTTTCCCTAAAAAAAAAACGTAGACTCGAGGGTGATTTGATACAGGACTTTAGGATTCTAAAGGGAACTGACAGCATCAAAATCGACGAAATTTTCACACTGAATGCAAATCAGACAAGAAATAATGGCCTCAAACTTTCAGGAAGTAGATTTGATCTAGAAACAAATAGAAACAACTTCGCCAGCCGTGTAGTAAATGAATGGAATAAACGTCCTGTAAAGGCAGTGCAATGTAGTTCAGTTCGAAGTTTTTAGGTTTATCATTTTTAATTATATCGTTATTTAATTTACTTTTCTTTCGCAAATTACCTAGTTATGGACCAAAAAGTCTCCTGTCGGAATGCTCTTACTTTGTAATCCTTTGTAATATTTTGTGTGTGTGTATGTGTATATGTGTGTGTGTGTATGTGTGTGTGTGTGTGTGTGTGTGTGTGTGTGTGTGTGTGTGTGTGTGTGTGTGTGTGTGTGTGTGTGTGTGTGTGTGTGTGTGTGTGTGTGTGTGTGTGTGCATATGTATATATACATGCGTGAGTGCATCCGCACATACATCCGCACATTTATCAATGCATGAGTGCGTGGGTTTCAGAAAGCCGCTCGCTCAGGTTCATATTTTGCGAAAATTGAAGTTATGACCGCAGATTCATATTTTCGGGGCAGAATATGCAAGAAGCAACAGTTAATTTAGATAAAATAGATTCAGTTTGGAGAGTCATTGGCGATGGGTCACGTGACCTTGCTTCCCTCGGCGGGACGAGACTCCTTTTGGAATTCTGTAGTTGTACACAATTCTACATTCCAGCGTTTGATTCACTTAAACCATTAAGGCAGTGTCCAGGGTTGGTGGCTATAGTGTATTCTTCTGTGTTAAAATAATCTTAAGTTTGTTTTACGAGTAGGTCGAGGAGAGGCAAAGCTCCTTTAACGCTGTCTTCCATAGTGAAGGTGAGCTCAGAGGTTTCTTGCAGTATAAGCTAAATTTCTTCAGCGTCTGCATTGTTCTTTGTTTTTATAAAAATGTCATCGATGTGTCGACAGTAAATATCTGGTTTATCTGTTCTGCTGAATATTTCTTCTTCTATGCAACCCATGAAGAAGTTTCCCATTAATACTCCAAGGGGGAACTCCATTGTTACACCATCAATTAGGCAGCACTCGTTTCTTCAGGGACAAATAAACGGGATTTCTTTTGTGCAACACTCGAGCAGTCCTCGTAGTGAAAGCTCTGGGATATCCAGTTTTGGTGTTAAATCATCGTGGTAAATTCGGTCGAAGATGTAATCCACGGGATTTACGGAAGCGTTAATGTATGATCCTACTACATCGAGAGAAGCAATTCTTCCTTCTGCAGGGTGGGTCTTAAGGATGTCGAGGAAGTTTTATGTAGATTGCAGACTATAAGTGGAAGGTGTGTTGGTGGTCAGGATGGTACAGAGTTTTTTTTAGCAAGACTGTATGTAAGTGCAGGGATTTGCAAGATTATAAGTCGGAGTTTATTGCCAGGTTTATGTGTTTTAATGGTTTTGTAGCAGTAACCCAAACCATACTTGCCGGTTAGTTTGTCAAATTTCATTGTGCTGGCAGCGTTGTTCCCTTCTATTAATCTGTTTACTTTTTCTTAAGTGATTTGGTCGGATTTCTGGTGGTTTTCTTAAATTCTCTATTATTAATTAGGATGGTGTCCATCTTATCCAGGTATTCGGAGGTGTTCATGAGTACATAGGTAGCCGTTTTATCTGATTTTCTGACTTTAATGTTAGGGTCTATTTTTAACTGCTTTCCTGCATAAATGTGTTTATTTGCGACTAATCTGGTTTTATGATTCCCTCTACATAAGAACATAAGAATGAAGGAGACTGCAAGAGACCGTAAGGCCTACACTAGGCAGCTCCGTATTCGTCACCACCTGTCATCCCCATGCATAAAGTTGTCTAATCGTTTCTTAAAACAACTGATGGTTTCAGCGCTTACTACATGGTTACTAAGTTTATTCCATTCATCGACCACACTATTAGTAAACCAATTCTTGCCTATTTCCTTCTTAAATCTAAATTTGTCCAGTTTATAACTATTACCGCGAGTCCTGCCCTGTTGTTTTAATATGATGACCTTGTTTGCATCACCTTGTTAAAGCCTTTGATCCACTTGAACACCTCTATCAAATCACCTCGCACTCTGCGTCTTTCCAGAGAGTGTAAGTTAAGGTGCCTAAGGCTCTCTTCGCAAGGCAAATTTCTGAGTCCATGTATCATTTTGGTCATTCTTCTCTGTAGTGATTCTAGTGAATTGGTTTCCATTCTGTAACTATCGCTAGAGTTTGATAATTACCTCTGCACTTCTATTTGTTACCGTCCTAGCAATGAAACCTAATGCTCTGTTAGCTTTATTCCTGGCGCTAATGCACTGTTTCCTGGTTTTAAGGTCCGGACTCACTAGAACTCCGAAGTCTTTAGATTTATTCGCTTCAGCGATTATGCCGAGTGTGAACGGAGACTCAAACGTGACTTCGCCTTTCTTCTTCAATTCCTCCACATCATCGATGAGGATTTCACATTCGGTTCTTTTCTGGAACCTCTTTGGTTTTGACATAATGTGACAGCTGAGGCCCATGTTAAGCAGTTCTTCTTGGTCTGGGCTGAGAATCTTATTTTCTAAATTGATGTAACCATTTAGAGGGCGTGAGTATTTGATATGGCCACCGTTTAGGTTGATATATATATTTTGTGCTAGCTTTAGTAATGGAACTTTATGTTGGTAATTTCTAAAAACGGCGTTCAATGTTTTCTTTTAAGGGTGTGTCTATGTATGTTCATCCATAAGCTCTTTAGCTCCTGGTGTTCTAAGTTAATTTCATCGATTTTTTTCTTTTAGTTGTCTTTCTACCCGTGTCTGCCTGCCTACTAACCTCTCTCTCTCTCTCTCTCTCTCTCTCTTTGTTTCTCTCCCTTTTTATCTCTTTCTCTCTATCTCTGTTTCTCTCTCTCTCTCTCTCTCTCTCTCTCTCTCTCTCTCTCTCTCTCTCTCTCTCTCTCTCTCTCTCTCTTTCTATCTCTCTCTTCTCTTCCTACCTCATGATAACCTATGATCGTGTCTCCTACATGAATAGAATTAGTATTCATTAGGGCAAAGATAACCTCAGCTGCAGCCAAGCGTCTACTGACGTGAGCTCTTCTTTTTCTTTTTGACTTATTTCGGACATGTTCTCTTTTCTCACTTTATCCAAGTATGGACATCATAACCCTACATCCTTATGTACCCTTTTCTCACTTTATCCAAGTATGCTTGGGAAGGCCTTAAGATCCTGTGATTGTATGTTTAAATTTGGGCTTAACTCTTAAATAAAATCAACATCCTCAGTGCCCATTCCAAAAGGCACAAGGAACGTATATCTTACTTTATTAAAAAAAAGAAAAGAAAATACAAACATATATGAGTGAAAACCTCGTCTAGCTAAGAAACTCACATTTTAAGTCAACGTAAAAAAGAGAACCTTTTAGTAACAACCTCATTAACTGTATAGAGCGAAAAAAACGAATACAAGTAATGTCAAGATGACAAATACACAGACGAAAAAAACAATCAAACTCTAAGAATTGTAATCATTTCTTTCGGAGAGTTTGGGTCACGAGACGAAGTCTAATGAAAAGAAATGACATATTTAAAAAAAAAGAAAATGCTTTTGGGTGGGAAGGGGGGCTCCAAAAATCCCCCCCCACCACCCAGTAACCCCCACCCCCGCGGCTGTGACGTCACGCGATGTCTTCAAGAAAATTTCATCCTCATGGCGACCAAGAATGAGCATCCATCCACTTGGCGATCTCTGACATCGAGGAAAGTTTCTTAAGTTCGCATCGAATGAAGATGGGCGGTTCTTCTTCTTCTCCTTTTTCTTCTTCTATTTCTTCTT
>NC_134813.1:39790760-39795760 GCF_046742065.1 Oratosquilla oratoria | reverse complement strand
ATAATGTACATATATGTATATATATATATATACATATATATTTGTACATATATATATATATACATATATATATATATATATATATATATATATATATACATACATATATATACATATATACATACATACATATATATACATATATACATGCATACATACATATATATATATATATATATATATGTATATATATACATACATACATACATATATATATATATATATATATAAGCTTCACAAGTTCCCCCACTACGGGTATAAATGTTGTGACCAAGATGTTCTGTAACAAGTTCTCTGAGGAAGGTTATAATAACTGAAACGTAAGAACAATAAATGTATTCTTAGCCCATCTTCGTTTACCCTTCCCCACCTATCACTCTCTCATATATATTTATATATATATATGTATAAATATATTTATATATATATACATATATATATATATATATATATATATCCTGAAGCCACTCTGAATATTTTTTCAGAATTAATTTTTTGTTCTTCATTACCTTTCTTAAAATGTTTTGGCACTGCTCTGAAATTCATTTCAGAATTCATATAATCCTTATAATCATTTATTGCCATTTTGACAAATTTTTCAGATTTCAGAATTCAAATGTTTTAGATTTTGTCAATTCTCTTTTTGTTATTCTGGAAATCCGTTAAGAATTCGAATCATGGAGAAAGAAAACGTGATATTGTGGAGATAACGGAATTGTGACAGTCTCGCATTCGCTCGTTGTATATTCACAGAATCTCCTTGTCTCCCGTTGTAAGTTCTCCACCTTTACAGATCTGAAATATTTCTAAACTATATTCTCTTTTCCAAATGAAAATACATACATACATACATACATATACCAAAGGCTTTTTCCCCCTTACATGGAGGGTAGCCAAAAAGAAAAAGGTATAGAAATCACTCCCACCCATTTCATTTCCCATATATTCCACTCCCCTCCACCCTCCTCCCTCCCTCCTATCTTGGCACCTCCTGGATAACGGGTCATCCCTGCATCCTGTCCACTGCCCTGGGTCAGAAGCAGTGTCGCAAGACACAGCACATCCACAGCAAGGCCGCTCCATAAATTCGGCGACCCCCCCCTCTCCGTCCTCTCATGCAGAAAAGGAGAAGACGGGGAGAAATCCCTTTGGGCTGCGTAAAAAAAAAAAATCATACATACTTCCTCACTCCCCATCCCCCACCCACTTCCCCTCGTGCATCACAGCCTCATCTATACACAACCCTTCTTCATTTACCCCTATGAAAATATATTTAGAAAAATTTTCGTTCATTGTTGAAATTGCTCAAATTTATGGCTAAATCTCAGTCCTGTTGAAAGGTGATTTTTCTTTTCTAAATAAAAATATATTTAGAAAGATTTTCGTTCATTATCAAAATGGCTAAAACTCATGGCTAAATCTCAGTCCTGTTAAGAGGTGACTTCCTTTTTCTAAATGAAAATATATTTAGAAAGATTTTCGTTCATTGTTGAAATTACTAAATTTCATGGCTAAATCTCAGTCCTGTTGAAAGGTGACTTTTCTTTTCCAAATGAAAATATATTTAGAGAGATTTTCGTTCATTATTGAGATGGATAAAACTCATGGCTAAATCTCAGTCCTGTTGAAAGGTGACTTTTCTTTTCCAAATGAAAATATATTTAGAGAGATTTTTGTTCATTATTGAGATGGCTAAAACTCATGGCTAAATCTCAGTCCAGTTAAGCGGTAACTTCTCTTTTCCAAATGAAAATATATTAAGAAAGATTTTCGTTCATTATTGAAATGGCTAAGATTCATGGCTAAAATTCAGTCCTGTTGAAATGTGATTTCTCTTTTCCAAATGAAAATATATCTAGAAAGATTTTTGTTCATTATTAAAATGGCTAAAATTCATCGCTAAAATTCATATCTGTTAAAAGGTGGCTTCCCCTTTCCAAATGAAAATATATTTAGAAAGATTTTCGTTCATATCTAAAATGGCTAAAATCCATGGCTAAAGTTCAGCTCCGTTAAAAGGTGACTACAATTTTGTTAACTACTCGGGATATAACTCACAGCGTGGTTATTGATGCATAAACAAACACGAACAGCAATATACGATAGAACCCGTCAACAAGAACTGAAAACGAGAACAGGCATCGACAGCTTCAATCCGACAAATTTAAGATTAAACCCAATTCCATGGGCTCGGAAACTTTAGGTAAACATTCGGTTTTCATAAAGTCCAGAGGAATTGGTCTTTGGAATTCAGCGTTGGAGAATGTCGACATTTGAAAGCTTCCCGGGTTAATTGAAGGGCGTTTGCTTAGACCTCCGCGCCAATGTATTTACAGCTCTTATCGTAATGAAGACTTCCGTTGCTCTATCCTTCGATTAGGCAGAAGTATTTGGTTTCGGAGGATCAGAGTGTTTCCCTTCCAAGATCAAGGTTTGTGTTGTTACATTTTTTTAGACAATTATTTTCATTATAATCGTCGTCGTCGTCATCATCTTCATCAACATCATCACCATCACCATCACCATCACCATCACCATAAACATAATCGTCTGTATCAACATCATCATCATCATCATCATCATCATCATCATCATCATCATCAGAGTTACTGATTGCACCATGGTCATCACAATAGTTAATGTCGTAATTGTCAGTCATTACAATCATCATCATCATCATCATCATCATCATCATTTAACCCATCGTCATCACCAACATCAACTTAACCCGCACTATCAACAAGACCATCTTAACTACCATCACCATTTTCACCACAATTTCCATTATAATGATGATTTTTTTCGATATTCATGACGAACGTAATCATGTCTACTGCTGCAGGCTCGCTCTTCATTCTTTAAGTCGTTGTTGCGTACCAGGAAGGAGCAAACTGAAGACCTCTTGAGCCACAAGGAGTCTGCCAGCCAAAGACCAGAAGAGCTCTTGTCTTTCACGTGTTTGTCTAAGTGATTTACAAACATCCGCGTGCTTCAGTATTGTCGATGAAGTCATTACCACATGTATATATATATATATATATATATATATATATATATATATATATATATATATATTCGCCTGGAGATATTTTTCAGACAAGGAAAACTCCCTTTTGCTGCGTTCCATTCACTATTTTTTCATTTATATTTTTGTATTCCTATATCCATACAAATTCACACACACATTCACACACACACACAAACACACACACACACACACACACACACACACACACACACACACACACACACACACACACACACACACACACACACACACACACACACACACACACACACACACACACACACACACACACACACACACACACACACAAGCGTGGTGCCAATTCACAAAGAAGGAAACAAGGAGACACCACTAGATTATAGGCCAGTATTACTAAGCAGCACTAGTGAACTTATGTGAATGAATTGTGATAGATCGATGGACCTAATATCTTGAAGAGATGAACATTCTGGCAGACAGTCAGTTTGGCTTCAGATCTGGAGGGTCACGCGTGTCGAACCTTTTAAGCTTTTACTTGAGTATTATGCGCTGGAAGAGAGAGAGGAAAGGGTGGAACGTGTGTACCTCGACCTAGTGAAAGCATTTGATAAAGTACCTCAAAGTCGACTTCGGTGGAAATTGGAGCACGTTGGAGGACTGAGTGGCAAGCTTTTAGAATGGATGAAAGACTTTTTGAAGGAAAGATACATGAGGGCAGTAGTAAAGGACAAGAGGTCAAGCTGGAGAGCAGTAACGAGCGGAGTTCCACAAGGTTCAGTGTTTGCACAGGTGAGCAGCCTATGTCAGTGACATGATGGGAGGAAGAACAAGCTATTCCAACATATGGATGGGGATGACAGGTGGTGATGGATACGGAGCTGCCTAGTGTAGGCCTTATGGTCTCTTGCAGTCTCCTTCATTCTTATGTTCTCATGTTCTTTTGTATTTACAGATGACGCAAAAATCATGAGTAAAAAAGAAAAAAACTAACTAGGAGGATGGTAGACTATTGAAAATTACCTACTGTAGATACTATTTTTGCATGGAGCCAAAAATGGGAAATGATATTTAATACCAAAAACTGCAAAGTACTAGAAATGGGCAATGGCGGCAAAAGGGCATTCTTGAATTATTCCTTGCGTTGTGAACCCAGGACAAAAGCAAAATAGGAGAAAGACTTAAGAGTCTTGATAAAAGACAACCTGTCACCTGTGGGAGAGACATACGGACTACTGCAGAAGATTAAAGTGGCGTTCTACTACATGGATGAATAGACAACGAAAAAACTCATCAAAACCCTGATACGTCCAAGATTGGAATATGCGTCAGTGGTATGGTCCCCACACAGAGTAAAGGATATAAACAAGATTAAGAGAATACAAAGGGCCAAAACTAAACTGGTCCCCAGCATGGTAGATAAACCATATGAGGAGAGACTAAAAGTACTAGGTTTGCCAACTTTGAAAGATCAAAGAGAAAGAGTTGATTTGATTTTACATTGTTCATGTTACTAAAGGGGATAAATTGCATTGATAGAAGAGATCTTATTAAAGATGTGAGGGCTTTAAGAGGTCAGGGAGTTAATTAAGAAGGCCCACATGTCGAAATGATGTGAAAAAATACAGTTTTCTATATCGATGCATGCATATGTGGATTAGGTTTGAAGGTGATACAGCCTGAGCTCAAACAACACACGATTTTAAATCTAATTATGATAATTGGAAACCAAGGATAAAGCTTAATTTGGAACTGTATATGAATTGAAGTCCAGATATGTTAGAAAATTAGAGAATAAGGGACGATATCCAACGAGCGTTTCTCTTTTCCTGTATACTACAGTTAGGGAAATACAATTAGGTAAATACAATTAGATAAAAAGCACAAACACGCAGGTATGCACGCACGCACACACACACACACACACACACACACACACACACACACACACACACACACACACACACACACACACACACACACACACACACACACA
>NC_134813.1:39780760-39783260 GCF_046742065.1 Oratosquilla oratoria | reverse complement strand
GTGTGTGTGTGTGTGTGTGTGTGTGTCTTTATCTCTCTCTCTCTCTCTCTCTCTCTCTCTCTCTCTCTCTCTCTCTCTCTCTCTCTCTCTCTCTCTCTCTCTCTCTCTCTCTCTCTCTCTCTCTCTCTCTCTCTCTCTCTCTCTCTCTTTCTTTTTTACTCTGTATGTTTCTCTCTCTTTTTCAGGAACCTGCCACCTTCGCAAAATCCAATTCTGTCTTGGTCGTGATCACAAGAGAAGCGACTCTGAGGTCGTTTACGAAACGTCCCGAAGAACCTGGGGCCCCTTCATCGAGAAGGTGCGCCTTCCACGGTGGCTGGCAGGACCAAAGGACCAAAGTTCGAGTCTCTTAACCTGGGGGCGGGGGGGCGGGGGTGGGTGATGGCCTAAGACTCCCCCATGGGGTGCTGAAATCACTTTCATAGCCGTTCTGTAGCCCAGGAGATACTCGTGAGTTCGAGTTCCAAGGCCCATTGGGGATTTGCTGCCTCGGTTCTCGACACCCCTGGCCAGGCTGAGAGGTGACCCGAAGTTGACCTAAGAAAAAGAAGAAAAACGGCGGTTTGCCACAACTGACAGGTCTTTGCCCTATCATAGGTTTCTCTCTTCCCATTACGTGGGAATGGGATGGTGATTTCTAAAACACTTCTCCTTGTAGTCATGTAGCAGCTGTAGTCTGTCACCAGAGGTATAGGGATTGCTACACTGCCTAGACCTGACTATTGGGAGCGCTGGACTACTGAAGCCTGGTTAGAAGAGGCGCTGAAGTTCAGAAAGGGCTAAGAAATATAAGCCTAGATAGATAGTAGCCACGGGCTTTCGCCTTTTGGGAGTCACATCTCTTAGACAAACACGGTGTCTTCAGCGTATTTGGACATTAATCTTCTTGTGACAACGTCTCTGTTTCCCCTGTACTTAAGGATGACAGACACCGAAACACGATCCTATAACATGTTAAAAGTCATCTCTTTTTGTTCAGAATCTATATTATTTCGTACATCTGAACATCCACAACCGACAAATTATTTCAGTAGACATACGTTTACGTGTAATTTCAGTACTTTTCCACTTATGCAAAGATAAGAGGGAGGGAAGAGGGTGGAGGGGAGTGGAGTGTGATAGGGATGGAATGGGTGGGAGTGGTTTTTATGCCTTATAGGGTGGGAGTGGTTTTTATGCCTTATAAGGGGGAAAAGAGCCTTTGGTATGTATGTATGTATGTGTGTATGTATGTATGTATGTATGTATATATGTATGTATAATTGTATGTGCTTGTGTATGTATGTGTGTCTGTATGTATATATGAATGTATATATGTGTGTATGTATGTACAGTATGTATATATGTATGTATGTGTTTATGTATGTATGTATGTATGTATGTGTGTATGTATGTATGTATGTATGTATGTATGTATGCATATATGTATGTATGTATGTATGTATGTATGTGATTTTTAGAATAAGAAAGAAGAATTGCTTTGTAAAGGTATATCAGATGTGTACTAAGGTCCTTTTTGTATATCGTCCTTGATAACATCTTTCCAAGCACCCGCGTTTCTTTAACACACACAAAAAGTACTCCAGCACAACCCAGATACAATCAACGAAAACGAGATAAAACATTTCCCTTGTGTTTGGTTGCAAATAAGCCAACATATCTAGCATGACAATTAATTTTTCATTTTCTATCATCATGTAAATATTATTTGTCATTACGTGATAGAATTATGCATTAGGTGATAGAATTATACATTACATGGAAGGATAATCATTGCTAAAGCCTTTTGCAACAAAAAGGTTTTCAATAATTCATCTGATGTCTTTCTGAACGGGTGCTGGTGTAAATGTATATGATATTCACACAATTCCATTTCAAATAATGATTGTGATATGAAACAGTGAATACAACACAGTTCTGATGGCTAATCAGTTTGAAATATGGGAAATTACAGATCATCATTCGTTAAAAAGGAATACTTGGTATGGAAAATTGATTTTTATAACCATATGTACATGTACACAAATACGTACATAGACACTAAAGAACCTATTTGTATTGACGTACACCTAACTTGTGTATACACGTATACACTCACATACTCGTACATATAAATAATTAACAACACAAGCACCAAACAAGAAGAAAAAGGACAAGAAGAAGAAGAAGAAGAAGAGGAAGAGGAAGAGGAAGAGGAAGAAGAAAAAGTCGAAGAAGAAGAAGTCGAAGAAGAAGTCGAAGAAGAAGTCGAAGAAGAAGAAGAAGTCGAAGAAGTCGAAGAACAAGAAGAAGAAGTCGAAGAAGAAGAGGAAGAGGAAGAGGAAGAGGAAGAAGAAGAAGTCGAAGAAGAAGAAGTCGAAGAAGTCGAAGAAGAAGAAGAAGAAGTCGAAGAAGAAGAAGTCGAAGAAGTCGAAGTCGAAGTCGAAGTCAAAGAAGAAGAAGAAGAAGAAGAAGAAGAAGAAGAAGAAGAAGAGCAAGAGGAAGAGGAGGAAGAATACGA
>NC_134813.1:39777215-39780260 GCF_046742065.1 Oratosquilla oratoria | reverse complement strand
ATACGAGTATGAAGAATATGAAGAATATGAATATGAAGAATATGAAGAATATGATGAATATGAAGAATATGAAGAATATAAAGAATATGATGAATATGAAGAATATGAAGAATATAAAGAATATGATGAATATGAAGAATATGAAGAAGTCGAAACAACAACAACAACAACAACAACAACAACAACAACAACAACAACAACAACAACAACAACAACAAAGGTGATATCTTCACACTTACAGATAACGTTGAGGTAGACCGCCTTAGAGATCTTGGGTTCTGTAGACACTTGGCACTCATACATGCCAGAGTCCCGCGCTTGGACGTACTTGATCTGCAGACTCCAAGTGTCCGAAGCCTCTTGGTGAAGGGACACGAACCGGTCGTCTGTGATGAAGATGTACTGGTTCACGGACAGGATGTGAGAGTCGCCCTTTCGCACCCAGGACACCTGTGCGGGAGGGGGAAGAGGGAGAACATCAAGGTCTTGGTTGGTGGAATGGAAGTAAAGGGAGGAACGCGAGGAGGTCGCGTCTGTGAAAGGCGGGACGGAGGACAATGCTAATAAAATAGATATAGATGTGTTCATACGAGCACATATATTTATATGTATGTATATATACATATATAAATAATATATATATATATATATATATATATATATATATATATATATATAGATCCTTCAGGGATTAAAAAAAGTTAAACGACTATCAACGTTCTAAAGATATTAGCAGTTCAGGCGTCTATGATATATATATATATATATATATATATATATATATATATATATATATATATATATATATATATATAATGAGACATTCTAACAGGTTGACGTTAAGTGGAGTAGGAAACACAGGAGTCTTAGTCTAATTTTATTCCTGACTAGTTTCGCACGTATACTTTTTCATTCGTTTGAAAAAGTATATTTGCGAAACTAGTCAGGAATAAACTCAGACAAAGACTCCTGTGTTTCCTACTCCACTTACGTCAACTGTCAGTATGTTCATATATATACATATATATATATATATATATATATATACATATATGTGTGTATATATATACATATTGTGGTTGATAAATTTATATATATATATATATATATATATATAAATATGAATATATGCATATTGTCACAACCAACCGGGCTAGGCTATATTGCAACATAATAGATAGATAAATAAATAAATAAATAAATAAATAAATAAATAAATAAATAGGTATGTGGCCTTGGGCAGTTCTCTCGAGGGGCTCAGAGAATGTCAGCAGGATAATCAAACTCTTTGTTAAAAATCATTGACTAATCACAGTTGTAAAAACACCTACAGCATACAAGGGACATGGCATACATAAAGAAATATATAGAATAACTACAAGTACATGAAAAACTGAAATATTATGAAAACATCAATTATACGGTTTTCATTTCACATAGAGATAAATGGACATTCAAACCGTTACAAGGTTAGCACAGTTTGCGCATGATTTTGATGAGCTGGTGTGTGGACTGAGAAATCTTGATTATGGTTAATAGACTGCTCATCAAGGTAAATCGTCTACAAAGGGTCTTGGTGAATAGGTCGTATCGGAGACAGATACTCAATGATTTCTGGTTGTAAGGGAACACTTCAAAGATGGAATAGTTTCCTGTAATCTGGGACTGGCAGAGAGAGAGGGCAGAGGGACGTACTCAGGTTTCTTTGTCTAGTAATTGGTAAGACGTCCGAAATAACTGCTTGCAAAGGTTTGCAACTTCGCGTGGGTATTTGCCATTCACGGGTTTCTGTAATTGTTGATTTGTTCAGTTACAATCGAAGAGGTATGAAGGACTTGCTTGTTGTTGGAATGACAGTGTAGAGAAACTACGTAGTATTCAGATGAACCGTGGGCGTATCACAACTTTTCCGTCTCTTCTTCTTGGTCTTAGTCCGTATTCTTTCTTGCAGAAACAGGAGGTCAATGAAATGGGCCTGAACTTGTCTATGGCAAGCTTGGGGATGGACGCAATGGTGCTAGGCGTCCAGGCACGAGGTACATATCCATTGCTAAAGCTAAGGTTGCAGAGCTGCAGCAAGGGATTGCCAGGGACTTTGAGGAGCAGGTGAGGGACTTGGTATGTGACGCCATCCACCCCAAGGGGCTGTTGCTTTACTTGCGGCAAGAGCACGACGCAGTTCGTCCTCAGTGATGGCCACGTCGTCATCTTCATCCGCCCGTAGTAATGCAGCCATTAGAAGCAGAGTACGAACGTTCTTCTGGACGTAAAGTGCCTCTTGAATTGGAGCGGGAAAATTGTTTGCCTGTGCATGCTCAGACCAAGTATTTAACGAGTCCTACACATATTGGGTTGGGCTGTGGTGGAGAGCACTCGATGATTTCTTCTTGATGATTTTGTTTATTACGTACCACATGGAACCAACGCTGGTCTGGTGGTTGATGCAAGGGCGAGCTCAGTGAAGGCTTGCTGTGCAGTGAGATTGTCGATGTGAGTTTTGATTTCGTCAAAGCGTACTGAAATGGCTGTACAGCGTACCGTCAGGTTGGCAACAGTCTCGCGGCGAGTCAGGCAAGTTTGAGGGTAACAACGGTGGAACGGCTCTTGGGTGGGACCGAGGTGGTGGCGCGTCTATAGTCTGGGAGATGACCACTCGAGGGCGTTTCGTACATCCATGCCATGCATTTACTCCGGGTTTGTGACAGCTGGGGCGTTTCTACATGGATGTGTTTGGAGTGGGAAGCTGGTCAGCTGTAGAGGCATCATTAGTGATGGTGGGCTGAAATGGGCTGCAATGTAGGCAATTAGGGAGGGGTGAGTGCTTGTCAAAAGAAGCAGAACAATGCCAAGATATATGCCCTACTCCCCAGCTTTTGAAACACCAAGGCTGTTCATCTTTCATCCTCGAAACTCGCACAGTCAGGCTTCTACGTCTCACTATATTTTCTGTGTAGGGATATTGAAATGTTGATTTTCTTTTCTTTCTCGAATACCGGCTACACTTGGTTCTCTAAGGTACACCAAGGGACTCCCCTTGAGAATGCT
>NC_134813.1:39759715-39772215 GCF_046742065.1 Oratosquilla oratoria | reverse complement strand
GAATACAGACAAAAAATATAGCGGCGACGGATTGGTAGAGTTGACAGTAATTGTATATATTCTCAGGACGCTCCTCCTACTCCTCCTACTTCTCCTTCTCCTCCTCTTTTTCTTCTTCCTCCTGCTCCTCCATATCCTCCTTCTCTCCTCCTCCTTCTCCTCCTCTTCCTTCTCCTCCTCCTACTCCTATTCCTTGTCCTCCTCCTCCTCCTTCTCTTCCTCCTCCTCCCTATCCTCCTTCTCTTCTTCCTTCTCCTTGTCCCCCTCCTTCCTCCTCCTCTTCCTCCTCCTCTTCCTTCTCCTTCTCCTCCTCCTTATCCTCCTCTGCTCCTACTCCTCTTCTTCCTCCTCCTCATCCTCCTTATCCTCCTCCTTCTCTTCCTCCTCCGTTGCCGCCTCCCTCGAGAGTCTTCTGACGGTGGTCTCAGCTTCCGATCATATTACTGTCACTCGACAGAGCCCTAGTCTCCTTCTGACACGATCTTCTCGGTCTATTTTGCCACTCACCCCATCCACCTCTCTCCTCTCTCTCTCTCTCTCTCTCTCTCTCTCTCTCTCTCTCTCTCTCTCTCTCTCAGTCACATCCAGGGGCCTCCACAGACTCCCCCGAGGTCACCCCCGTGGCCCCCCCCAGGGGGATGAGGGGGGACAAGGAGGTCATATCACGCTCCCTCGGCGTCACCGATCTTTACGACAAGATGGCGTCGTCCAATATCTCATAATTTTCTCCAAGGACGAAAATAATGACATCAGAGAAATGGCCTGCACGGGTAATGAGAAGCTTACGGTGTGAGGCTCTTAGCCACTCTTGAAGACGTCACGTTTGCCTGACCTATTTGTACAGCCTGGGCAAATGGTGGTCACTAGCGTGTGTATGTGTGTGGTGTGTGCGTGTGTGTGTGTGTGTGTGTGTGTGTGTGTGTGTGTGTGTGTGTGTGTGTGTGTGTGTGTGTGTGTGTGTGTGTGTGTGTGTGTGTGTGTGTGATTCCCCATGGTCTTGGATCACGTGTTGAACTCGTGATCGACAGCTATTTTGGAAAAGATATGGGAATGGGATAAAAGCACGCGTGTCGCATTCATTGATTTGGAAAAAGCATTTGCCAGGATAGGACATTTTGGGAAGCGGTAGGAGACCAGCTTTACTACAATTTACCACAAAAAAATTGATCAGAAATCTGAAAAGTTTATACCAGGACAATAAGAGCGAAATTTAAAACAGGGAAGTTGAAAGTAGATCGTTTAACGAAGACACAAGTAAGACAAGGTGTTTTGTCACCATCACTGCTTATCCGATTCATGGACAATTGAATGAGAGAGATTTGCACCAAAGAGGACAAGGAGATAATAAAATAATAAGATAATAGAATAATAGAATAACAAAATAATAAAATGATAAAATAATAAAATAATAGAATAATAAAATAATGAAATAATAAAATAATAAGATGAATAATAGAATAGTAAAATAATACAATAATAAAATGATAAAATAATAAAATAATGAAATAATACAATAATACAATAACACAATAATACAATAACACAATAATACAATGATAAAATAATTAGAATTATAATAATGATAATAATAACAATAATGATAATAGATTAACGCGAGTGTCAACATCTTATATCTACTCTTAAGAGACAAGAATGAACCAATTAAGTGTAACACGGTTATATACACTATTATAATAAAACCAGTCCTAATGTACGGTTCAGAGACATGGAACATGACAAAAGAAAATAGAATCTAAGACAGGAGCCGAAGAAATGAAAGTATTGAGAATTATTATGGGAGTCACCAGAGTTGATAGAACCAGAAACAAGAGAATAAGAAAACATCTGGAAGCAGAGCCGATTGTAGAAATTCCAGGAAAAAACAACTTGAGATGGTATGGACATGTAAAAAGAATAGAAAAGAATAGATATCCAAAGAAGTATATGGAGTGGGAACCAAGAGGCGAGAGGCCTGCGGGAAGATCTAGAAAGAGACGGATAGATTGTGTAAAGGTTTAACTTAGAGAAAATTCGACGCTAGAAGAAATAAATCAAGAGAAATCATACGAAGATCATGGCGAATTTAGGAGTCTGGTCAAAAGGCCGACAACTGGTGAGAGATAATATATATATATATATATATGTATATATATATATATATATATATATATATATATATATGTGTGTGTGTGTGTGTGTGTGTGTGTGTGTGTGTGTGTGTGTGTGTGTGTGTGTGTGTGTGTGTGTGTGCGCGTGTGTGTGTGTGTGTGTGTGTGTGTGTATGTATATATATGACGTAAGTGGGAGTAGAAAACACAGGAGTTTTCGTCTGAGTTTATTCCTGACTACTTTCGCAGGTATGCTTTCTCAAAGAATGGTGTACAAAATGGATTGTGGGTATTTATAGACGAGGGAGACATCACTACCTCCCCACGATGCCAGAGTTGGTGACAAGTGTGGTTTCTGGATACGATATCCTTCGTCTTCCGCCCTGACGAGTGTACAATGTACACTCATCACATACATGTACACACGGAAAGAAAGAATGGAGACAGCGTAGTATACAATGTGTACATGGATGGGGGTTGTGCGAGAGGTAAACAGGAGAGTGATGGCGCGGGGATTGGAGATGGTTAAAGAAAATGGAGAAAAATGAGAGATAATCCAGTTGTTGTTTGCTGAAGACACTGCGCTTGTGGCAGGATCAGAGGAGGGATTAAGGAAGTTAGTGACAGAGTTTGGGAAGGTGTGACATAAAAGGAAGTTGAAGATAAATGCAGGTGAAAGTAAGGTGATGAAATGTACAAGGGGAAAGGAAAGGATTTTAGCGAATTAGAAGTGAGTATTAAGGGGGGGAGTCTGGAGGGAGTGTCTTACTCATAAACAGCAATTCAGTTTTAAGAATATTTTAACCCTCCCTTTTCATCAAAATTTTGTTAGTTTAACTCGTATTTTTAATAAATTTGGTGTCCAAGTTGTCTTTGAAAATAACAACAATGTTAAAAACAGGTTGATTAAAAATTCACCTGCTTGTAATGAAGGCTGTGTCTATAGTATTCCTTGCAAAAATTGTAACTTTAATTATATTGGACAAACAGGCAAGGATTTAAAATTGAGAATAAACCAACATAAATATAACATCAGAACAGAGCAAGCTTCAAGTGGGTTGTTTTTTGCATTTAAGGGATTTTAATCATTGCATTGATTAGGATAACGCAAAGAAAATTGTCTTAAGTAAGAACATTAAAGAGAGGAATATCATAGAATCATGTTATATAAAAGCTTCATTTGAGAACATGAATATGAGTATGGGAATGTATAAATTAGATAACTTTATAACATACAAAATTGTTGACAGTAGCCGGCTCAAACGTCCGGCAGGGATGGACTTGTTCTAATTCCCCCCTAGTGTGCTTCTTTTGCATATATATTGTCACTGTTTCCTTACTCTGTACCTTTGAAAATGTCTTAAATAGACGAAAATGTCCGGTCACCTTTCATTTTATTTTCCAAGTGGTTTTATTACACATTTTATGAATCACGTGTTTTTGTGATTTATTCGCATATAAATGTATATATATATATATATATATATATATATATATATATATATATATATATATATATATATATATATATATATATATACATTATCATCCAAAATACACTTTAATTTCAAGCCATCAACATCGAGAGAAACTCGAGGAGGCCAACATGCAGAAATTGAAACATGGTACGGCTAAGAACTCGAACCCGGTCTAGCATGTGATAAGCGTTAGTGACTTAACCGATTGATAGCACAATCCGTTAAGTCACTAACACTTGTCACGTGCTAGCTCGGGTTCGATTCCTTGGCCGTACCACGTTTCAATTTCTGCCTGTTGGCTTCCTCGAGTTTCTCTCGATGTTGATGGCTTGGAATTAAAATGTACCGTTTTTTATAAAAATGTATATCTGTTCACTGGGACCCATTAAGTGTCGTATATATACACACACACACACACACACACACACACATATATATATATATATATATATATATATATATATATATATATATGTATATATATAAAACACCCGGCACCGTTCTTATCTCTAGGATCTTAGGTCGAAGATGGTTTTAGGAAACCTCAGATCATCCGAAGAATGTTCTTAAATACGCCCCTGTGGTTTCGAGAACGCCTCTTGGGGTTTCCGATAGGTTCCGCGTCGATAGCTTCTGATGGCGTTGGAGGCGGTGGGGTCGGGAAGCACACGGAGGTCTCAAGGATGAAACTGAGAACCTCCCCTCCAACTGCTCCCCCCCCTCTCTCTCTTTTTTTTTGGGGGGGGGGTGAAATGTCACTCCCAAGAATGCCCGTGAGAGTGACATTTCACTCCCAATTTATACAAAAAAAAAAAAAAAAAAACTCGCACCCCACACCCCGTACACCCCCGCCACGATGAGCGGATTTTGTTATTGGAGGGCGGAGTGTCGACTACTGTTTTGGGGTGGGGGAGGATATGTGTGTGTGCGTGTGCGTGTGTGTGCGTGTGCGTGTGCGTGTGTGTGTGTGTGTGTGTGTGTGTGTGTGTGTGTGTGTGTGTGTGTGTGTGTGTGTGTGTGTGTGTGTGTGTGTGTGTGTGTGTGTGTGTGTGAAGGGTTGGTACTTAACATTCCTGTGAGTGCAAGAAAATATGACATGTGGTTGTTGGTGTAGAAAGCGACCCTTGTTGTTCCTAGGAATAAGAAAACTGAAAATATAGTCGGTATAGAAGGTACATGTGTCTTGTGGCCGTATTTTTCAACGTTCCCTCTGAAGAATGTTACATACCATTAGAAGGTAGGATTTTACCTGATGTTCTAGTTAATTGTATTTGGCTTATCAGCTTATCTACAAGACCTAACAACATTTTTCCGTAACTATAATTAACAAAGTTAATAGAATTCTTCTTTCTAATGGTAGAAAGTGATCGCCAGGGCTGGCGAAAGGGTTTAAAATTAGGGCCCTTAGACTCGCTGCCGATGGCGAGGGAGTAGGAAGGGAGGGGGTAGGGTAGGTGGGAGGGGAAGGAGGGGGGAGGGGAAGGAGGGGAGGGGGAGGGGAAGGGGGAGGGGAGGGGAGGAGGAAAGGGGAGGGGAGGGGGAAGGAGGGGGAGGGGAGGGGAAGGAGGGGAGAGGAGGGGAGGGGGAAGGAGGGGGAGGGGAGGGGGAGGAGGGTGGGGGAGGGGAAGGGGGGAGGGGAGGGGGAGAAGGGGGGGGGAGGGGAAGGAGGGGAGGGGAAGGAGGGGAGGGGGAGAGGGAAGGGGGAGGGGAAGGAGGGGAGGGGGAGGGGAAGGAGGGGGAGAAGGGAGGGGAAGGAGGGGGAGGGGAGGAGGGAGGGGGAGGGAGAGGGGAAGGGGGGAGGGGGGAAAGAGGCTGAATACGTCCATTTCCGTCTTCGGAGGAGACATCGCTTGGCCTTGCCGCCGTCGGGAAGAAGCCGCGGGGGTAATTGTCGGCGTTAATGACAACACCGCCCAGGCGCGAGCTCCAAGGCGCTAAGCGGGACCCGTCCGAGCCTTCCAAGAGGTCGTATACATGGCCACACAACGACCCACGAAATCCGGCACCAGGACACTCCAACATTCCGGAAGAAGACGTTCATCACGGAGGAGGAGGAGGAGGAAGAGGAAGAGGAAGAAAAGGAGGATGAGGAAGAGAAAAGAGAAGAGGAGGAGGAAGAGGAAGAGGAAGAAAAGGAGGATGAGGAAGAGAAAGGAGAAAAGGAGGAGGAAGAGGTGGAAGAGGAAGAAAAGGAGGATGAGGAGGAAGAGGAAGAGAAAGGAGAGGAGGAAGAGGAAGTGGAAGAGGAAGAAAAGGAAGAAGAGGAGGAAGAGGAAGAGAAAAGAGAGGAGGAAGAGGAAGAGAAAAGAGAGTGAGGAAAAGAAAGAGGGAAAAGAGGGAGAGGAGGAAGAGAAAGTAAAAGAGGTAGGACAAGGTGACACTGAAGAAGGTGGTAGAGATGGAAGTGAAGGAGGTGGAAGAGGAGGAAGAAGAAGAGGAGGACCAGGAGAAAGAAAATGTAGAGGAGGAGAAGGAAGAAGAGGAGGAAATGAACTCCAAAGTAATAGCGAGATCGGGATAGTAATAGTAAGGACAAAATTTTGGGTAAGTCGTCAGAAATGAGGGTCTCTCTCCCTCCCTCCCTCTCTCTCTCTCTCTCTCTCTCTCTCTCTCTCTCTCTCTCTCTCTCTCTCTCTCTCTCTATCTATCTATCTCTCTCTCTCTCTCTCTTCCTCTATCTATCTGTCTGTATATATATCTGTCTATCTACCTATCTCTACCTATTTATCTATCTGTCTATCTCTCTCTCTCTCTCTCTCTCTCTCTATCTATCTATCTATCTGTCTATCTTCCTACCTATCTGTCTGTCTGTCTATCTATCTGTCTATCTGTTTATCTGTCTACCTATTTATTTATGTTTATCTATTTATCTATTTATCTATCTATCTATCTATCTATCTCTCAATCTCTATCTCTCTCCCCTTCCGACTACCTCCCTCCCTCTCCCAGACTCCCCCTCACCCAGACCCTAGCTCCAGCTTTCTCCATCCCTGGCTGGGCAGATATTGGAAAGGGATGATTTGCACGTAACTTGGCCCGATCTCCCAACAGCGTCCCCACCCCTCCCCCACCATCCCCGAACATGGGTCGTCATGGGGCTATGATTGACAAGGAACCCCGAGTCCTCCCACACTGAGTGTTCCCCCCCTCCCGATCTCCCCGAAGGGGGGATTTCAGCCCACGGGTGCTGTTGACAACAGAAGCAAGGAAGAACAAGAGACATAGGTATACTTGGAACGGGAAGGAACGGGAGAGGAGGAGGAGGATAGGACAAAAGGAAGGGAGGGAGGGGGAAAGAAGGGAGAGGAAGGGAAGGGGAAGGAAAGGGAGGGTAGTGAAAGGAGGGGACGTTAAAGGAAGAGGAAAGGAGGGGATTGAGAGGGGAGAGGAAGGAAGGCTAAGGAAAGAAAGGAGGAGGAGGAGAGGGGGAAGAGGGGAGACAAAAGAAAGTGAAGGGAAAGAAAAGGTAGAGAGAGGAAGGGAAGGTTGAAAGAAAAAGAAAGGAGAGGAAGGGAAGGAGAGGGGAGAGGAAGGATGGGTAGGGAAAAGAAGAGAAAGGGGGAGAAGAAGAGGGGAAAGGAGGAAGGGGAGGTGAAGGGAAGATGATGTGAGTATAAGGGAGGTAAAGTGGTGTGACATGAAGGGAAGATACCTGAGGTGAGGGAAGGAAAGGTAAAGTGAGAGGAGGGTAGGGTAAAGGGAGGACACAGAAAAGAGAGATGGGGAGGCGAGGGGAGACGATAGGAGGGAAAGTAAGGAGATAGGAGGGGAGGGGAAGGGAAAGAGAGGAGATAAGAGGGGAGGGGAGGGGAGAAGATAGAAGGGAAATAAAGAAGATAGGAGGGGAGGGGAGGGGAGGGGAGAAGATAGAAGGGAAATAAAGAAGATAGGAGGGGAGGCGAGGAGAGAAGATAAAAGGGAAAGAATGAAGATAGGAGGGTAGGGGAGAAGGTAGAAGGGAAAGAAAGAAGACAGGCGGGAAGGCGAGGGGAGAAGATAGGAGAGAAAGAAAGAAGATAGGAGGGGAGGCGAGGGGAGAAGATAGGAGAGAGAGAAAGAAGATAGGAGGGGAGGTGAGGGGAGAAGATAGAAGGGAAGGAAAGAGAAATGGGGAGGCGAGGGGAGGAGATAGGAGGGAAAGAAAGAAGACAGGAGGGGAGGCGAGGGGAGAAAATAGGAGAGAAATAAAGAAGACAGGAGGGGAGCCGAGGGAAGAGACAGAAGGGAAAGAAAGAAGATAGGAGGGGAGGGGAAGGGAAGATACAGAAGGGAAAGAAAGAAGATAGGAGGGGAGGGGAGGAGACAGGAGATGAGGACAGGAAAAGGGAGAGGGAAGACGAGGGAGTTGGGGAAGTGCTGTCGAGAGGAAAGGACAAAAAAAAAAAAAAAAAAAAAAAAATTGATTTCGAGGACACGTGACCAGTCGGTCAAAAGAGCCTTCAGACCGCAACACAGGGCTTCAGGATTTAAAAAAAAAAAAATAAATAAATAAATAAATAAATAAATAAATAAATAAAATAAGATAAAAAGATAAATATAGAGATAAATGAATAAATATATAGATAAATAAACAAATGAAAATAGAGATAAATGAAGAAAGATAGATAAATAGATAAATGCTGGTACATTGTGACAAGTTGATGAAGGTGGAAAAAGAAGTCACGGGTCTAATTCCGAGTTTCTGAGCGGTTTCGCTCTATGCTTCCTCTGAAGAAGCATAGAGCGAAACCAGTCAGGAATAAACTCAGAAACTCGGAATTAGACCCGTGACTTCTTTTTCTACCTTCATAAATAGATAGATAGATAAATAAATGAATAAATGAATAAATAAATAAATACATAAATAAATAATGAAAATAAATAAATGGATACATAGATAAATAGATAAATGAATAGGTAAATGAATGAAATAAACTGACAAATAGATACATCAATAAATAGTGCATAGATAAATGAATAGACGAATATAAATATTTAAATAAATGAATGAATAAATAGAAAATAGAAATCCTCTTTCTGATGGGTTTTCCACATTTCATGAACAGTATTTGTTTTATAACAAAATTAATAGATAAATATATAACTAAGTAAAAAGATAAATAAATCAATAAATAAGATAGATAAAAATTAATTAATAAATGAATGAATGAAGTGAAGAAACAAATATAACAGAATAAATGAAAGATAGTCTTTTTCTAATGCCTTTTACACATCCTATGAACCCTATAAGTTTAAAAATAAAACTCTGTTTTCTTGTACATAAAAATACACGCGAGATAGGGCACCGAACCTCATATAAGCACATTGGAAATCACAGGGTGATTGAAGACATTATGTGTGAATAAATCAAATTCATGAGGCAGTGATCAACGAAGGACACTGGCCAACCAAAAACACTCTCACTCTCTCTCTCCCACTCTCTCTCTCTTTCTCTCTCTCTCTCTCTCTCTCTCTCTCTCTCTCTCTCTCTCTCTCGTCCTCCTTCTTCGTCCTCCTTCTTCGTCCTCCTTCTTCGTCCTCCTTTTTCGTCCTCCTTCTTCGTCCCCCTTATTCGTCTCTTTTCTTCGTCGTCTTTTCTTCGTCCTCCTTCTTCGTCCTCCTTCTTCGTCCTCCTTCTTCGGCCTCCTTCTTCGTCTTCTTTTTCTTTTTTTCTTCTTCGTCCTCCTTCGTCCTCCTTCTTCGTCCTCCTTCTTCGCCCACCTTCGTCGTCCACCTTCTTCGTCCTCTTTTTCGTCCTCCTCCTTCGTTCTCCTTCTTCGTCCTCTTTCTTCGTCCTCCTTCTTCGTCCACTTTCTTCGTCCTTCTTCGTCCTCCTTCTTTGTCCTCCTTCTTCGTCCTTTTTTTTTTGTCCTCTTTTTTCGTCCTCCTTCGTCCTCCTTCTTCGTCCTCCTTCTTCGTTCCCCTTCTTCGTCCTCCTTCTTTGTCCTCTTTTTTCGTCCTTGTTTGTCCTCTTTCTTCGTCCTATTTTTTCCTCTCTTTTTTTTCCTCCTTCTTTGTCCTCCTTCTTCGTCCTCATTTTCCGTCCTTTTTTTTCCTCTTTTTTGTCCTCTTTTTTCGTCCTCCTTCTTCGTCCTCCTTTTTCGTTCTCCTTCCTCGTTCTCCTCCTTCGCCAGTGTCTTCGACCACATCGCCTCCGCCTTTCTCGTCGTCTTGTTGGAATACCAAGAATCCTTACAATGGAGTTCATAACCCTTCCAGAAATACTTCTGGAAATTCCTCGCTGGAAAGGTGAAATCGGATCCCCGGAAAATAATGTTCAGTGGGATTGGTTGTTCGGGGGATTCGAAGCCCGGAACCGGTGCGAGCCGCCACCGGATGATCCGTGACCTCACTCATCACTTACCCCTGAACCTCTCTTCAGCTTCTTACTCATCACTGATTGGGTTCCACTTCCCCAGGCACCTCGACTCATCATTCGTTGAATCCTACTTTTCGTTAACGTAATCGTTACCTCCCCAATCCTATTCACCCCTGTGCCTCACTCATTAAACCAATCCCACTAATTTCCAGAACCTCGTAAATCATTAACCCAATCCCACTAATTTCCAGGACTTCATAAATCATTAGCCCAATCACACTAATTTCCCGGTACTCATGAATCATTAGCCCAATCCCACTAATTTCCAGGACCTCATAAATCATTAGCACAATCCCACTAATTTCCAGATCCTCATAAATCATTAGCCCAAACCCGCTAATTTCCAGGACCTCATAAATCATTAGCCTAATCCCACTAATTTCAAGGACCTCACAAATCAAAAGCCCAATCTCACTAAATTCCAGGACATCATAAATCATTACCCCAATCCCACTAATTTCCAGGACCTTATAAATCGTTAGCCCAATCCCACTGATTTCAAGGACCAAATAACTCATTAGCCCAATCACACTAATTTTCAGGACCTCATAAATCATTAGCCCAATCCCACTAATTTCCAGGACCTCATAAATCATTAGCCCAATCACACTAATTTCCTGGTCCTCATGAATCATTAGCCCAATCTCACTAATTTCCAGGACCTCATAAATCATTAGCTCAATCCCACTAATTTCCAGATCCTCATAAATCATTAGCCCAAACCCGCTAATTTCCAGGACCTCATAAATCATTAGCCTAATCCCACTAATTTCAAGGACCTCATAAATCAAAAGCCCAATCTCACTAAATTCCAGGACATCATAAATCATTACCCCAATCCCACTAATTTCCAGGACCTCATAAATCGTTAGCCCAATCCCACTGATTTCCAGGTCCTCATAAACGATTAGCCCAATCCCACTCATTTCCAGGACCTCATAGATCATTAGCCTAATCCCACTAATTTCAAGGACCTCATAAATCATAAGCCCAATCCAACTATTCCAGGACCTCTTAGATCATTACCCCAATCCCACTAATTTCCAGGACCTCATAAATCATTAACCCAATCCCACTAATTTCAAGGACCAAATAACTCATTAGTCCCAATCTCACTAATTTTCAGGACATCATGAATCATTAGCCCAATCCCACTAATTTCCAGGACCTCATAAATCATTAGCCCAATCCCACTAATTTCAAGGACCAAATAACTCATTATCCCAATCTCACTAATTTTCAGGACATCATGAATCATTAGCCCAATCCCACTAATTTCCAGGACCTCATAAATCATTAGCCCAAACCCACTAATTTCCAGGCCGTCATAAATCATTATCCTAATTCCACTCTCCACATGCCGACTCATTGCTTGCCTAATCCCATTCATCCTCGACTGAACGCACACACAGAAAAATATGAGAGTATTTGCACACATATTAAAGAATACACAAGTACACACACACTCAAATGCATATACAAACACGAACAGTTTAACACACGCAAACCGAGACAAGAATTTAAGAACAAACTTGATCTTGCGAGATACAAAAACGGGACACCACGAGGATAGCTCCTCTTCCCGTAAAATACAAATAGGTAAATACACATATGAGCATACACACATGCCCGTCACTTACACGTGTAACCATCGCGTCCATACGCATACACACACGCGCGCGCATACACGACACACACAGAAATACACGCGCACACACACACACATACACACATACACACACACACACACACACACACACACACACACACACACACACGGACATGAATTTGAGGCTAGGTATGATAAATTGTAGAGTAGGGGACGGTACCCAAAGAGCGCTGCATCTTTCCTGTATACTACAATTATGTTCATGCAATTAGGTAAATACATATACGCACACACACAAGTACACACAAGTACACACACACACACACACACACACACACACACACACACACACACAAACCCACACACACATACACACACACACACACACACCTAATCATTCACATCCCCCTTCTTGTACTGAAACTTGTGTTTGTTTGATGTCATTAGCATTCACATTCGTCCTTGTCATACCACCTTGTTCTCGCACCAACTTCCACACCAAACTACAGTCAATTGTCTCTCCTTGGTTATAGTATTCCACCCAAGTTGCATCTCACTAGTTACCCTAGTATTGTTCTAGCAAATTCAAAGACTAGATGGTTCCCAACCTACGTACAAATAGAGATTAGTCATGAAAAATTCGTAAGCTTTCAAGGTCGAACTACATATGAATTATATTCTGTTCAGTCCACGTTGATGGAGATTTATTGGAAGAAAAATATATGAGCGTTTGAAGCAACATTCGTTGTTGAATTCGCACATTAACTAGAAGAAGAAAAATCCTGGATTCATGGGATGTTTCCGTTCAAGTCTGAGGATTACATTCCCAAATGTTCATCAATATTTAGTCAGAACGTCTCCGTCCAGGGGGTTCAAAGGATACAATAAACATATTTACATTTGTATACACACGAAAAAATAAGCAAGGAAGCAAGCAAACGCAAAAA
>NC_134813.1:39734715-39744715 GCF_046742065.1 Oratosquilla oratoria | reverse complement strand
AACCCAATGTTACGGCCGCTGAGGAAGGTCTGACCTGGGCTTCTGATGGAACAGAAGAACCCCCCCCCCCTAGCCCCGGCTACCACGTCGGTAGCCCCCCCCTTCCCCCTCTCCCCCAACACCTTTTCCAGACCTCGATCGTGGGGCCCTACAAGTGTTGGAGAAAGTAATCACGTATTCCACTCCGGCAGTTCCTGAGTTGAGCGAGATTGATTAGGAAATTGGCGAGCTATGCCACCAGCGCACGAATCACTTCTCGAACTCGAGTTCGATCCTTGTCGGGGAAGGGGGAGTGGGGGGAGAGAAAGTGAGAATAGAGAGACGGGGGAGGGTAGAAGGTGTTAAGGGAAGCCAAATCCGGTCATTGGGTGAGGCGAGAAGGGGTAATTAAGTTCCCCTTTCTTTCTTTCTTTCTTTCTTCCGGCATTCTTTTCCTCTTCCATTTCGATTAAATTCCTCCTATCGGACTGAAGGAGAAAGACTGACGACTCTCCGCTTCGGTCGTCCGTCTTTCTCGGATCTAGCAGTCTGAGACCTCATCATCTCCCTCTTCTTCTTCTTTTTATTCCAGTTCCTTCTGGAAATTCGAAATGGAGAAAGGTTCTGCCGGAAGACGCTACGCAAGAGGAGAGCCTCTGTTTGCTTTGCTGGGTCTACTGCTGTGATAAGTGCAGCGACAAATACAGCATCACACTTCTGGAAAAGAAGACCAGCAGGGCACTAGAACGTGGTTGAAAGTGTATGTACACAGTGCCGTCACAGGGTATGTACCCAGCGACTTCTCGTGTATACAGTGTTTCCTTTGTGTATGTGTACATAGCGACTCCTCTCCTCGAGAGCCCTACAGAGTGTCGTCTAAGAATATCACGAGATATATATGTAGCGCGCGCGCATGAGAATACGACAGTTTTGTAACTTCGTACCAAATCCACGCGCAACGTCTTCAGCTCCGTTTTCTTTCCAAAACCGTTCCCGGAGAGTTTCGTTAAGATATCTTTGCTTCCTCCCCTTCCACTGAGGATGAAGGGTTCCCCTATAATGATTCAAATCGCCTGGTTACAGGTAGAAAAGACACTATAGTCGTCAAAAGCAGCGCAAGATGTTGACTGAGATATGAGCTCGAGAAGCCTCTTCGTTACTACGGTTTTGAGACATAATTTCGAAGTAGACTCAAAGGCGAAGAAGAGTTCTTAGGCCCGGCCCTCCAGTCAAGTAGATTTTCTTCGTTCCGGTCTCCATGGCCCCAAGCGCCGTATCCTCTTCTTATTAAACCATTACTTCAAAAGAATATATTCTTTCATTTACCGCATTCAACACCAGCTAAACTACACAAACTGCGTACTACAGTATCTTTGACTTTTATAATCTTATATGAGTGTGTGTGTGTCTGTGTGTGTGCGTGTATGTACTCGTACGTATGCATGTATACATGTATGTATGTGTACATACATGTATGTATGTATGTGTGTATACATGTATGTGTGTACACATGTATGTATGTATGTATGTATGTATGTATACATATATGTATGTATGTATGTATGTATGTATGTATGTATGTATGTATGTATGTATGTATGTATGTATGTATGTATGTATGTATGTATGTATGTATGTATGTACGTATGTATGTATGTATGTATGTATGTATGTATGTATGTATGTACGCATGCATGTGTTTGTATAACTGAAATGTAGCTTCAGATGGTATTAAAAAAGAAATATACAACCCATCTGTTTGGTCACTGTTTTCTCGTTTCAGTTGGTAATCGTGGCCAGACGTACGTGCCACAATGTCTTACGACCAGGGATACCAACTTTCCGTAATTTAAAAAAAAATACGAGTATAATTCATTTTTCAGATCTCTATACTCTACATTTCTAATATATAAACGTATCCCATACACCAAAATATGAACACACTATAAACTAATAAAAAAAATAAAAAAAACATTACGCATTCAAGCCTCTATATATTTTCCATTCCAAATCACCGTTCTCTTGGAACCAGAGTATAAGAAGAAATCCAAAACCAGAAGGAAAATTTCTTTAAGAAAAAGAACACGACCGGAAAACAACGTAAAAATAATTTCAGGCAAAGGCCAGGAACTTTGTGCATAAAACGGACGCAAATAGGTGTTGACCAACATACTTAGGCATGCAAAAGTTGCAAGGCTGCTCCAGCCTCAACTAAGAGTGCTTACATTAATCATAAGCAAAGAACAAGTACAGAAAACTGGGCTACGTTCCAAATAAATTATAAGTAAATGAATAGATAAGCCAATAGATAAACACAAATAAATTTATAAATAGATAATTAAATAAATGAATAGATAAACAAATAAACAAATTGATAGATAAAGAAATAAAAAGATAATGCAAATAGATAATTAAGTCAATGAATAGATAAGTCAGTAAATGAACAAACAAACGAATACATAGATAAATAAATAAATAAGCAAATTAATTAATAGATAAATAAATAAATGAATAAAAGAATAATACAAATAGATATATAAGTAATTAGATAAAAAGATAAATGATTATATATAAATTAATTATTTGATCAATTAATCAATCGATAAATAGGTAAATGAAATAATAAAAAGTAAATGAAATAATAAAAAGTGAGACAGATAGATGATTAACATACATACATTCATACATACATACATACATACATACATACATACATACATACATACATATACCAAAGACTTTTTCTCCTTACAAGGGAAGTAGCAAAAAACAAAGGCATAAAATTCATCTCAATAAAAACAAAACAAAAGAAAGATCGAGAAGGATCACGACCCTACCGGGCAGGTCTACCAGATGGTATAGTGTGAGAGCATCAGCGTGAAGTTGTTCGTGACAACAATCACAAAAAAAAAAAAAAAAAAAATGGACAAAAGAAAATGGTCCTTAGGAGTGACAACGTGGGGAGGGTGAAAATTTATACATTACAAAAACATTCCAGTTACCCATGGATAAATGTACCCATTTCTCTATACCTTTATAAACTCATGTACTTCCAGCACCACTTGTACATATCTATTTCTTATGATTTCCATCAGCAATGAACTTTGGTATCAGTTACTTCATCCTGAAAATTAATTTAGTATAAGAATACTGAAAGTATTCTCAGGTGATTGGTATTACCAAAGAAATCCTACAAGAGAGCGAAATAGTTTAATACATATACTTAATGACGCCTTCCACACGTGGCCAGTCAAGGCACAAACTCAGACTTCACCCATTTGTTGTCTCTTTTATCTTAGCTCCTTGTAAATGTGATGCTATGGTTTAACGTCACAAACTCCTCCCATCGGAAGGCTAGGACGGTGCCTCTTACAGAGGAATTTGTAGCGTGGAATTTTATGAACCATGCCCTTAGTTCAACTTCGCCGGTGGCTGGGTTCGAACCACCATCCCCTCGACCTTCATCTCAAATAAAGATGCCCTAGCCCGCTCAGTACTATGGGAATAGTTTAATGCTTTTGGTAAATATTTTAATGTATCGTTAAGAAAGAAGGAAGTACTTCGAGGGGGTTGTAGAAAGGACACAGGAAGTGCTGAGCTACAGGGATGTGGTCTAAGAGAAGGAAGGAAGTGCAAAGGGAATGACCACAGAGTATCGAACTCACCGACTTGTCACCTCGATGAAGAACGCGGCACGGAAGGAAGGCGTGTGATCCGCGTTGGGCCGTGACATTACCCGGCAAGGTAGGATCGAATTCCGGTTTCTTCGTCTCGACCTCCTTCCCCTTCTCCCCTTCCTCCTCCTCCTCGTCGTCCTCCTTACCCGAAGCCTCTTGCGCTGACGTCACCGCGGAAGAGGCGCTTTCGTCCGCGAGAGGGTGATATGTTCGTCTTATCGCCATCAAGGGGTCGTGGGTGGGTGTGGGAGGCGAGAATGGCTGCTCGCTCGGGTGAGTGGGGTCGTTTGGGAGGCCGCTGCTGCCGAAGTAGGGCCAAGGGCGATCACTGGAATGCGACCCAGCAACACTGGGACGGAATCCAGGAGCGTCTGTAAAGAAACAAGACAGCCAAGGTTACTCACGATTGCATCTCCGATAACATCAAATAATAATTTTAACCTCGTGCAAAAGAAACAACCAAAAGACTTGGTCTATTCATATCACGCTCTGGAATACAAAGACTGAGTAACATATGTATTCTTATGTATGAGACTACAAGTTAAGTGCGTGAAAGGTCTCTGGATGAACATAGGAAGAGTATATTGTTCGGTGCGGCGAAGACTTAAAACAAACGAGACATGTCTACGCCATAAATTACAGAGCTCACGTGTGGGCGCGTGCACACACACACACACACACACACACACACACACACACACACACACACACACACACACACACACACACACACACACACACACACACACACACACACACACACACACACACACACACACACGAACAAAGATTGTCTAAACTGGAACTACCAGCCAGCCCTGGAACAAAGACAAGAAAGAGAAGATCTATTGGCCATTTACAGAATCATGAAAGGCATGGTAGTCCTTGACAGAGAAGACTTATTAAAATGGGATAAAAGAAAAACAAGGGGACATGAAAAGAAACTCAAAAAGGATAGTTATAGAATAGATCTGAAAAAAGTAGCTTTCCACACACAGAGTGGTGGATGTCTGGAACAAATTGGACGAAACAATTGTATGTTCAAACACCATACAAGAATTTAAGAACAAACTAGATGCTGAGAGATACAAATGGGGGTCAGTACGAGCATAGCTCCCCTTACCGTATAATACAACTAGGTAAATACAACTAGGTAAACACACACACACACACACACACACACACACACACACACACACACACACACACACACACACACACACACACACACACACACACACACACACACACACACACACACACACACGCACACGCAGACACACACACACACACACACACACACGCAGACACATGCCAGCTCCCCGTGGACTTCAAGTGACTTGACAGAGCGTTAACGGGCACTTGGCCACTGTGCCCCTCTGACCCAACCCAGCTCGGAGGTTTCCGCCTGACTTCTGAGAACCACGCCAAGAGATCTTTGCCAAAGGTGTCCTCTTCGCCCCCGTGGCCCTCGACTTGCCCTCTCCCGACAGCCACCCATGGCCATAATTGGCCCCACGCTGCTTTTCTACACTCACCCAGACATCTCCCCCCATGCCCTCCAACAGCCACCCAGCAGTAAACGGTCCGCGGACCATCGATCTGGGCTGTGTTCGGCTCCAAGACGAGGTTGGCGGAGACGCTGAAGACTGACGGGGAGAGATATACGAGCGTGCGGATGGGCGTGAGGATGAAAGTGTGGGTGGTTGGGCGGGCTTGGGGGCAAGGACGGAGAAGGATCCTGTGCATGGCAACGGGACGACAGCCAAGAGGAGGAGGAGATACGGGGATCGAGTTGTGATAATATCAGGACTAAATTCAGGGGATGATGGCATAGGGAAAGATGGAGGGACTATGCAGACAACCATATACAAGTATGCGCGCGCATGTGTGAAAACGCACATACACACGCGCGCGCAAATAAACACACACAAACACACACACACACACACACACACACACACACACACACACACACACACACACACACACACACACACACACACACACGGTGGCGCGGTTGGTAGAGTCCCAGACTGTCACTACGGCGGTCCGGGTTCGAATCCTGCCCAGGGCTGAAAATAATTTCAGTATCGCTGCGCTTCGAGTCGTTACTCCAACTCTCGTGGGCGGGGAGCTGGTGTGTGTGTGTGCGTGTAAGGTCAAAGCATTACCCATAGATCGGTCATACGAGCTCTGAGCTCTCTTCCGGGAGGGAAATAGCTGTCGATCACGAGTCCAACACGTGATTCAAAGACCAAGGTGAATCACACACACACACACACACACACACACACACACACACACACACACACACACACACACACACACACACACACACACACACACACACACACACACACAGAGAGAGAGAGAGAGAGAGAGAGAGAGAGAGAGAGAGAGAGAGAAAGAGAGAGAGAGAGAGAGAAGGATCGTTGCCGCGACCGAGAGGGTCTTCATCAGGCGGTGTGTCGTCGTGGTTGAGGCGCGTCCTCAAGTTCGAGAGACAACCGTCGTCGCGGTGTGAGCAACACCTGGACTGACATCGACAGCTGACCATCGGCGCTTCCAGGAGTACCAGGAAGGAGTTGGTGGAGAGTTTTTATTTATTTATTAATTTATTTATTTATTTATTTATTTATTTATTTACTTCTTTTTTTTTGGGGGGGGGGAGTGAAATGTCACTCCCACATGGTCAAGAGAGGGACGAAGTGGAGGAGGAGGAGGAGGGGGAGGAGGAGGAATTTGAAAAAGTGGAGGGATCAGGGGAAGGAGGAGGAGGAGGAGGAGGAAGAGACGAAGAGATAGGAGTAGGATGAGGGATGGAGTAAAAAAAAAAAGAAGGATGACGAAGAGGACGAGGAGGATGAGGAGTAGATGGAGGAGTAGGAGTATTACAAAGAGGAGTGGGAAGAGGAGTAGTAGCAGTAAAAACATGAGGGGGAGTGGTAGTAGTAGTAGTAGTAGTAGTAGTAGTAGTAGTAGTAGTAGTAGTAGTAGTAGTAGTAGTAGTAGTAGTAGTAGTAGTAGTAGTAGTAGTAGTAGTAGTAGTAGTAGTAGTAGTACAAAGAGGGGTGGGAGGAGTAAGATACAGAGGAGGAGGAGGAGGAGGAGGAGGGAGGAGGAATAGGAGGAGAGGGAGGAGGAGTTGATGGAAGGAACAGAAGGAGGAGGAGGAGGAAGCAGGAAGTTGGAAAAGAAATATCGGTTTAGAGGAAGACCAATGGCTATAGTAATGGTTGTCCATTCACACTGATAAGGTTCCCGATCACGTAGAGCATACGCTTATGTATTCTGCTACTGGTAACTTTCAAAAGTTACACATGTATCATATATTACGTATTGCATATTGCATATTGTATATCGTATATTGTATATTGTATATTGTATATCGTATATTGTATATTAGATATTATATATTGCATACTGTATATTGTATATTGTATATTTGTATATTTGTATATTGTATATTGTATATTGTATATTGTATGTTGTAAATTGTATTTTGTATATTGTATATTGTATATTAGATATTGTATATTAGATTCTGTATGTTAGATATTGTATGTTAGGTATTTTATATTACATATTGTATGTCATATGTCGTATAATATATGATATATTATATATTATATATCATATACTATATATTATATATTATATATTACATATTATATATTATATATCATATATCATATAATGTATATCATATATTATATATCATATATTATATATTATACAGTATATATTATATATTATATATCATATATATGTTATATATCATATATTATATATTATACAGTATATATTATATATTATATGTTATCATACATCATATATTAGATAACATATCTTAGATATTATGTATTATATATTATACATTATATATTATATTTTGTATATTATATATTATATATATATTATATATCATATATTATATATTATATTTTATATATTATATAATATATACTATATATTATATATATCATATATTATACATTATATATTATATATTATATATCATATATATATTATATATATATTATATATCATATATTATATATTATATATTATATATCATATATTATATATTATATATCATATATTATATATTACATATTATACATATCATACATCATATATCATATATTATATATTATATATCATATATTATACATTATATATTATATATCATATATTATATATTACATATTATATATTATATATTATGTATTATGTATCATATATTATATATCATATATTTTACATTATACATTACATATTACATATCACATATATATTATATAACATATATTATATATAATTCATTTATTATATATTATATATTGTATATTATATATCATATATTATATATCATATATCATATATCATATATTATATATTATATATTATATATTGTATATTATATATACATACATTATATATTATATATTGTATAATACATATATGTATTATATATCATATATTATATATCATATACAGTATATTATATATAATATATCATATATCATATATTATATATCATATATCATACATTATATATTACGTATTATATATTATACATTATACATTATATATATATTATATATATAAATATATTACATACTATATATTATATATTATATATTGTATGTTATATATTATATATATTATATATTATATACTATATATTGTATATTACATATTATATATTATATATTATATATCATATATATATATTATATATTGTATGTTATATATTATACATTGTATATCATATATTATTCTATATTCTATATTCTATATATTATATATCATATATTATATATTATATACTATATATTATACATTATATACTATCTATTATATACTATATATATTATATTATATATTATATATTGTATGTTATATATTATATATTGTATATTATATATTATATATTATATATTATATATTATATATTATGTATCATATATCATACATTGTATATTATATATTATGTATTATATATGTTATATAATATATATTATATATCATATATATTATGTATTATATACATTATATCTTATATATTATATATATTATATTACATATTATATATCATATATCATATACCATATATATATTATATATTATATACATATATTATATATTATATATTATATATTATATATCATATTATGTATCATATATATTATACATTATATATTATGTTATATATCATATTATATTATATATTATTAGTATATATTATGTATTATGTACATTATGTATTATACATTATATATTATATATTATATATATCATATATTATATATCATATATTATATATCATATATTGTATATTATATATTTATTATATATTATATATTATATATTATATTTTATATATTATATATAATATATTATATATTATACATTATACATTATATATTATATATTATATTCTATATATTACATGCTACATATTACATATTATATACTATGTATTATGTATTATGTATTATATGTTATATACTATATACTATGTATTATATATTATGTATTATATATTACATATTACACATATTTCATCTATATACATATACATAACATATACACGATATACAAAAAGAGAAAATCCGAGGCAAAACAATACACAAAAACATACGCATACACATACTTTCTATACGTGTTTGACCAGGCTACCCGTGTACGTGCTATACGCGTTTGTATATAAAGTGCGTATACTACGCGTGTCCTGTACACACTTTAATCCGTTCACGATAACGAGAGACATCTGTAGATTGAGACTAAAAAAGGAAAGGACCATGTTCTCGTACTTAGTTAGTTAACTCAGATTAGGGAGTGAAGGCTTAAATATAAGTGGAAAGAGATTGAGCCGACTGAGATTCCGGGAAGATATTTGGTGTTTTATGACCTTTTTAAAAAAAAAAAAAAAAAAAGAGGAGACATATTGAGGATACGTATATGAACAGGATGAGGAAGAAACATCAAGAAAAAGTTCTTAGTTACACAAATCTAACACAGCCGAGAAATTCTAATGTCAATACGAAGAAGAAATAGAAATAGGCATGTATTCTGGGACTAAAAAAATGTAAAGACTTATGAGAGCCAAATATGAAGAAAAAAAGCTTCTCATTAAAAAAGTATATATATAGAAAATGATAATGATGATGATGGTGATAGTGATGATGGTGATGATGATGGTGATGATGATGGTGGTGGTGGTGATGATGATGATGATGATGATGATGATGATGATGATGATGATGATGATGATGATGATGATGATGATGATGATGATGATGATGATGATGATGATGATGATGATGATGACGACG
>NC_134813.1:39714715-39722215 GCF_046742065.1 Oratosquilla oratoria | reverse complement strand
AAGTAGAAGAAGAAGAAGAAGAAGAAGAAGAGGAAGAAGAGAAGAAAGAGGAAGAGGAAGAAGAGGAAGAGGAGGAAGAGGAGGAAGAACGCAAAGAAGAACGCAAAGAAGAAGAAGAAGAAGAAGAAGAAGAAGAAGAAGAAGAAGAAGAAGAAGAAGAAGAAGAAGAAGAAGAAGAAGAAGAAGAAGAAGAAGAAGAAGAAGAAGAAGAAGAAGAAGAACGCAAAGAAGAACGCAAAGAAGAAGAAGAAGAACGCAAAGAAGAAGAAGAAGAAGAAGAAGAAGAAGAAGAAGAAGAAGAAGAAGAAGAAGAAGAAGAAGAAGAAGAAGAAGAAGAAGAAGAAGAAGAAGAAGAAGAAGAAGAAGAAGAAGAAGAAGAAGACGACGACGACGACGACGACGACGAAGGGGAAGAAGAGGAAGAAGAGAGGAGAGAAGAAGATAATGAAGAAAAAGAAGAAGAAGATAATGAAGAAGGAAGAAGAAGAAGAAAAAGATAATGAGGAAGAAGGAAGAAGAAGAAGAAGAAGAAGAATCCCGAGCGACAGTCTGTCGTTCTTCACAAGAACTTCTTCAGTGACCGAAGCGCTCCCTTTCAAAGAGGAGAGGGGAAAAAATGACGAAGTGAAATGCTTCAAAGACTTAGCCAACGATATACTTTGTGGGGGCCTGGGTTCCAGCTGATACCAAGGCGCCATTGCCTTTCATGGTCCCAAGAAGTAAAGACACTGATCCATCGAAGGAAGTAGAGGTAGATAGATAGATAGATAGATAGATAGAGATAGAGAGAGAGAGAGAGAGAGAGAGAGAGAGAGAGAGAGAGAGAGAGAGAGATTTTTTGTTTGTGTAAATTTATTATGCTCATAGAGTGACAAACCTAGCACAGTAGGTAATTTCTATTTATACACAGTGTGCGTGACACGCAGGTCACGTTACTAAGTACAGTTAAGCTGTACGGCAATGATAAGAACATAAGAGCAAAAGAGAGGAAGGGAGACTGCATGAGACCATAAGTCCCGCACTAGGCAGTTCCATTACATTCAGAGAGAGAGAGAGAGAGAGAGAGAGAGAGAGAGAGAGAGAGAGAGAGAGAGAGAGAGAGAGAGAGAGAGAGAGAGAGAGAGAGAGAGAGAGACAGACAGACAGAGAGAGAGTGAGAGAGAGAGAGAGAGAGAGAGAGAGAGAGAGAGAGAGAGAGAGAGAGAGAGAGAGAGAGAGAGAGAGAGAGAGAGAGAGAGAGAGAGAGAGAGAGAGAGAGAGAGAGAGAGAGAGAGAGAGAGAGGGATATAGAGGTACAGAGACAAATGTAGATACAGATGTACAGGCAAACAAAGGAGCAGACATAGCCGGGAACAGAGACAGATGTACACTAAGCCCTTGGTGACAGATGCTCTAAAACCCGGAGGATTAGGATGGGTTGGACATGTGTCCAGGGTACAGGTGGGTTGATTACTGAAGAGAATGTTGGATGGATTTGTTTTTAGAGGTGGATGAAGACTACCTGGAGGGCCTTGGAGGAAAGGGGAAGATGACGTAGAGGTCAGCAGAAGATACAGACAGTCGATTGGCAAGGATAGAAGGACATCATAGCTTAAGATGGGAAAAAATGTCGAGACATTACATCCGCGGGTATGTTGTCACAGGAGGACAAAAGACCACCAAAGTGAGCGGGTGGGTAGATGGCTGGGTGAGGGAGTTTTGTCAGTCTGTTTCACACACCTTCATGACGCCTCATCAATATACAAAAAGGGGTTCAAGAACGTAAACTCGTTCAGATTTTTATCACTTTCTTACGGTCCGGGATAATTAAAGGAGCCTCTCCCCACCCACCCCAAGCAAAAACTCGAAAAACTTCTTTCGAATTTCGCATAGGATTCAACGGCACTTTGTCATATAGGTGATGATCATGTGAATGTGGTCGCGCGCGCGCTAAACAAACCCCGAGGTAGAGCCCTTCTCAAGGCTCGGAAGTTTCACTATTACTGCAAGCCGTTACTGTTCCCTATGAGAAAGGAGATGGTGTGTTAGTGTGCATGCGTGCGTGTGCGTGCGTGTGTGTGTGTGTGTGTGTGTGTGTGTGTGTGTGTGTGTGTGTGTGTGTGTGATTTCCCATGGTCTTGGATCACGTGTTGGACTCGTGATCGACAGCTATTTCCCTCCCGGAAGAGAGCTCAGAACTCATATATGACCGATCTATGAGTAATGCTGTGACCTTACACGCACACACACACACACACACACCTCCCCGCCCACGAGAGTTGGAGTAACGACTCGCAGCGTAGCGATACTGAAATTATTTCAGCCCTGGGCGGGATTCGTATATGCGCGCGCGCGCGCGTGTGTGTGTGTGTGTGTGTGTGTGTGTGTGTGTGTGTGTGTGTGTGTGTGTGCGTGCGCGCGCACGCTTGATTCATTATCCCAAGGAGACAATACAACTTTTGACGTAGAAATGATCACCCTAAAACCACTCCCCCCCCCAAAAAAAAAAAAAAATCAGTAAAAGCAGTGAGCGCAAAGTTTAAGAAAATGTGTTTTGATTTTCGCTTCCATTTTTCGACAAGAAAATTTCAAATTAGTTTCTGAAGCTTATGTATAAAAGCCGCCTATCCCACCAGTGGAAAAATAAAAAATTTGCTTCAAATAATTAACGTCAAAAATTCAGCCGCTGTCTGGGAACACCGGCGCTGTCGTGTATATAACTGTCCAGAGGACTTTCCGCCCCCCCTCCCCCCCAAAAATCAATGTTTGTGTACTTTTAGCAAACGTTTGTTGAAGGTGTGTGAAAAGTATGTTTGTTTAATAACTGCAGTATTGGAAATTTATCAATGTAAAATCGAATACAGAATAAATTAATTTTGATTAAAGATTTCTTTTGCTATGCGATGCTAAGTAAAGTATGCAATACGAATCTTAAACAAACTTTTGATAAACTTTGAAAGCAAAAATACGATTTTGTCTCAAATATAAATAAAATGCCTAAAACTACATAGACAGCGTTCTTTATGTATGATCTATGTGAATATATATTTGAAATATCATAACGAAAAACACCGTTTCATCACATACTTGTAAGTATGCATGTCATGTGACATCCTTTCAACAAAAGTTTGTATAACATTTGCCTTTTTACCCTTGCGTAACCTTTAAAATGAATTGTTCCATGTCTCAAGGAACCCCTGTGCAAAAAAAAAAAAAAAAAGTATACTATATCTTTCTCATTTTATTTTCATCGTAATAATAGGTTAGATAGGATGATGTCTATATTACATTACTACAATAACAATGAATATGCCGCGCGTGTTTAACTATATTACGTATATGAAATTAAATAAAAAATCAAAAGTGCATTAGCTTATCTCACTTGTTCTCGCGGAACCCTTAGGGACCTTTTGCGGAACCTTAGGGTTCCGGGGAACCCTGGTTGAGAAACGCTGATCTAGAAGACTCTGCGGAAACATGATGTGTTGATTTTCGGTGCTTTCCATCCGCAACAACTTATCTCTAACCTAAATAAAATCGTCTTATACGAACAAAGCACAAAACATGAGAGACATGACAACAGAAACAGTTCTGCTCAAAAGTCTGTAACTGTGAAATGGTCTGCATTAGACAAATACTGTGTTCACTACTGACTAATGGGCATGTTTTTCTAAGCAGTATTTATTTTAGAGTTTAGAACATTTTCGTATGAAGAAAAACCTGGCTAATACTCAAAAAGATATTCATGTTTTTAAAGAGAAAAATCACAGGGGGTTTAAAGACTTTTAGTCATGACTGTTGAATGCGTTATTCATTCGACGTTATGAAATGGCTTAGTGTTAACCAGAATCAAACATCTGAAGTATAACTCAAACTGTCGAGGTTAAGTGGGAGTATGGAGTAATTAGGGAACGATGCAGGTGTGACGTAAATTCTATCTAATATGTTCATAGGGAGAGATACTTCTAAGTAAGTAAAATTGCTTAGAGGTAGCCGGAATGATTATACACGATCCTATTCTGTGATCCATGGGCGTCTTAGTGATCCACAAAGTTCCCTAAGTGGGACCACTAACCAAAAATTAGTGGGAGTTAGTGGATGCTTTACGATTTAATTCAGTGTAGGAAAGTGGTCCTTCCAGAGGCAAAGTACGAGATATGCAAGGAAGGACGAAAAATGGTCTCTCCAGAGGCTTAAGAACAACAGCAATTCATAAGTATGGGGAGTAAATGACGAAAAACAGGTTGAGATCCCGTGCTGTGTGTGTGGGGGGGGGAAGTATTTGAAGAGGTGAGAGAAGTACCGATAGCGTTCATAAATGTACACGAAATCGTGTCATCATCTCAACTCGTGCAAACACGTACAAGAAGTCGAGGTTTTCGTAGGTGGGGATGAAGCAGGAAGGAGAGGAAGCAGAGTTTCCGACACAGCTAAGTGCCTCCTGCCGTAAGTTCCCAAACTTTTTAAAGCTCTTCGTGACAGTGTAGGAGCTCAGAAGGTTTCTGGAAAACTCTGAGTGAAGGAAATATCCAGGGGACTTTGAGCGCAGAAACAGGAGAAGGGTGATGGGGAAGATGGCAAGGTGAAGGAGTGAAAGATGAGAAGAAGAAGAAGAATGCATCATCTGGGGGGGTCTTGGAAAGCCGGGGCAAGTGGCAGACACTAAATAAAACTAGGCCGTGTCTCCTTAAGATAGTTGGTGTCTCACAAATATACGTGGTTCTAGAAATCGATGCAGAGATAGAGATAGACCATGAGATACTGTTTGAAAGACAAAGCATCCCTGAGCTATATTTGATGAGAAGCCGACTTAGGTTATGAGAGCGCTGAGAATGATTTGCAGGAGAACGCTCAATTAATTCGCGGTTGAAGTGAGCTCTTATGTACGGAGCACCACTGGAAGGAGAAACGGATGATGGAAGTATGCACAGTACAAATAAAAGATTGCGGATAAAGAATATACATATATATAAAACAAGTTTAACTTTCTTGGTATGGAACCACAGAGCTGAGTTAAATCGCCTGTCGCTAGCCATAATAAAATCTTTAAGTGCGCATTAAAACGAAGGGGCTGAGGAGTGTGGCCTGATATATACAATTGATCATTGTTTTTATCATTATTATCATTATTATTACTAAATGGGAATGGATCATAAGAGATTATGTGAAGGAGTGATTGTGCTGACAGCACTGTATGGGGCAAAAACATGGAACATAAGAGAAGAGAGGAAGAGTTTACATGTGTTTGAGATTAATTGCCTGAGAAGTATGGTAGGGGTTACCAGGATGGATAGAATGAGAAACGAGGAGGTGAGGAGGAGAGCGGGGGTGGAAAGGGAGTTGGAAGATAGGGTTGATAAAAGAGTATTGGGATAGTTTGGACACATGGAAAGAATGAGTGAAGAAGGATTAGTAAAAGAGGTATGGAAGGCAATGGTGGAGGTAGTGAGCATGAGGGGGCGACCAAGGATGAGGTGAATGGATGGGGTAAAAGGGGCATTGGGAAAGAGGGGGATGTCTGTTGAGGAAGAGGGAGAGTCGCCGATTAAATGCAGCGGCCTTGCTGTGGATGTGCTGTGTCTTGCTACATTGCTTCTGACCCAGGGCAGTGGGCGAGATGCAGGGATGACCCTGTCATTCAGGAGGAGCCAAGAAAAGATTGACGGAGGGGTGGTGAATGGGTGTGGAGTGTGTGGGGATGAAATGGGCTTAAGTGGGTTGACTTTGGCTACCTCCCTTATAAGGGGGAAAAAGCCGTTGGTATATGTACGTATACATTATTACTAATATTATTATCATTATGATTATTATTGTCGTTGTTGTTATTATTGTTATTGTTATTACTATAATTATTATTACTACTATTATCATCATTGTAATTATTTCTGTTTTATCATTTTCCAACATGTTGATGAAGATGATAGTATAATAAAGAATACACAGAAAGAAATACTAGACTCAAAAAACGTAGAAAATAAATTACAACGTACACAAAAAGCTAGATGAGCTTATCCTTCAGTTAAAAAGGAAATGAGATTTTCTTTTAGAAAAATATGAGAGAAAGAAACTGGGTATCCGGAACTGGAGCAGAAATTGGTATGGACCGTTGCCACAAAATTAAATTCGTTTCTTCAGTACGTTTCTTCAGGTCATGGTGTCCGCTGAATGGAGTTGTTTGGCATTAAAAAGAAAAATAATTATTTGAAGAAGAAGTCTGACACCCAAAAGGAAAATAATCATTTGAAGAAGTAGTAGTCTGACACCAAAAAGAAAATAATTATTTGAAGAATTGAGGTCGAAATAAAAGGAAGATAAATTAAACTCCTTTTCATCTTTGGATCCCTGACGTCATCAGAAGCGTTTTGGTTTTGCATTCGCTTAGTCACGGGTTCGAGTCCCAGATTTCTCTCACATTCCCCAACAGTCCAAACGCATTGTAGGGCAAGGGTGACGGCTTCGGCCGCAGGTACGCGTCTCCTTACCACCTTTCTTGGTTATTAGGAAAGACAGCATCGAAGGCTCAAGAAGGGTAAATCCCCAGGAGTGGATGAACTATTTAGTGAAAAGATGTACCCGGGAGGTGGGGATGGGGGGCTTTGTTTATAAACATACATACAGACAGGGAAGAGTGTTTAAATATTTATAAAAGAATAACCCATACCAATAGACTGGTATTGGGTAGGTATTTGATACCAGAATATACGAAAAGAAAACTCAAGTAATCTAAGAGGTGCTCCAAGAAAGGGACAAGATGGTGATGAGGAGCCTACGCCGGACTGTTGGGGCAGGTAGCAGTCACTGCAGGGAATCGGAGAGAGCGCGGGATTCGAACCTACAACTAAACGAATACGAGACCAACACGCTCCCGATGACGTCACCAGTACCACCCACTCTAAAAAAATTCATCCTAAATCTATCTCTTTATTCTTTTTATTCATTTATTTATTTATTCTTGATATTTCTAAGAACTATACGGTCTTATCCAGCTGTGGAAGAGCCCTGATCGATTATTGAATTCTGTTTTTGAAAATAGAATATCTCACAATAAGTCTTTGCCACATTCAGGTAATGAAATGACGGATGAGGCGCCTTCTGTCAAAAACAACCATCAATAATATTGACAAGTTGCACACAATGATTCTGAATTAAATCAGAAAAGGAAATGATAAAGTCATTAGGTAATTTATTCAGGTGGGCTGGTATCGGTGAGCACTCAGTGGAACGAACAAAAAATAGTGAAACATTATGTTAATGGAGACACAGCTCATATATTTCTTTCTATGTGATGATAGCCTTCGCTCCTAATTACATGAAATTGCTTTTCCATAATAAAATGTATAAACGGGTTCAGGAAAGGGGATAAGGAAAATCTGAATGACCTAAACGACAAGAATATTTCCCGAAAATATTGTTATATCACAACAAAGTAATGTCGTAGTACATTGGTAAAATTTATACTAATGATTCACTTTCGGAGAAGAATAGGAGAAAGTAAAGAGATCCGTATATTTCGATCACTAT
>NC_134813.1:39674715-39702215 GCF_046742065.1 Oratosquilla oratoria | reverse complement strand
GACATTTAGACCACAGAGGTCAAATTTGCATAAACTCTAAAAGGCCGCGCAGGACTTTAGCTGCTAAATGAACCCACGTCGGTGGATCTCTTCCATCCATCCACCCGCATGGAGGAACCGTCAAGCTCCAAGACCCCATTCCACTCCCACCACTCCACTTAACTCCCTCAAGAATGTATTCCCCCCTCTTTCCGTCCACCTCTCCGCCTCCCTCTCTCTCTCCCTCCGCCTCCTTCTCTCTCCCTCCTCCTCCTCCTCCTCCTCCTCCTCCTCCTCCTCCTCCTCCTCCTCCTCCTCCTCCTCCTCCTCCTCCTCCTCCTCCTCCTCTTCGTCTTCGTCTATCCATTTCAAGGATATCTTACCCCTTCCCGGAAACCTTCCTCCGATGTTGACCCTCCCTCTTCCCCCTTTCCCCCTTCCTCCTTCCCCCCTTCCCGCCTTCCTCCTTCTTCTCTCCCCCCTTCCCCCCTTCCCCCCTTGACCACCCACAGGCAATAGGAACGGTCACTGCCTTAGATATCCTTTATCGCAGATACTTCACTGCTTCCCGAGATTTTATATGTAAGTCCTTTTGTGTTTTACCGGGGAATAAATTCGCGCGAGTTATTTTCAATGAAAAGCTGAGAACCAAATGCATCAGGAAAGGTGGACGGCCACGGGTGTTGTAAGGTGAGAATGGTAGTGGTGGTGATGATAGTGGTGGTGATGATAGTGGTGGTGATTATATGGTGGTGATGATAGTGGTGGTGATGATAGTGGTGGTGATGATAGTGGTGGTGATGATAGTGGTGGTGATGATAGTGGTGGTGATGATAGTAGTGGTGATGATAGTGGTGGTGATGATAGTGGTGGTGATGATAGTGGTGGTGATGATAGTGGTGGTGATGATAGTGGTGGTGATGATAGTGGTGGTGATGATAGTGGTGGTGATGATAGTGGTGGTGATGATAGTGGTGGTGATGATAGTGGTGGTGATGATAGTGGTGGTGGTAGAAGTAGTGGTAGTGGTAGCGTTAGCGGTATAGTGTTAGTGATGGTGGTGGTATGGTCATAGTGTGACAGTGATGGTAGTGAATGATGGTGATGATATAGTGATGTTGGTGATGAAGGTAAAGGTGTTGGTGGTGGCAGTAGTGGTGATGGTGATAACGTCGTCGTCGTCGGTGGTGAAAACAGAGGTGGTGATAGTAGTGGTGATGGTGGAAATGGTGGTGGTAGTGATGATTTTGCTGGTAGAAGTGATTGTGTTGGTAATGGAGGCTGTGGTAGTGGTGGTGGTGGTTGGGGTGGAGGGTGGTGGTGGCGGTGGTGGTGGTGGTCCTTGTAACGAAGTAGGTACTACATTTGGGTCTGCAAGTTGGGTCGAAGGACGCTCGTGAGGAGGGAGAGAGGGAGAGAGGGAGAGAGTGAGGGAGGGAGAGAGAGAGAGAGAGAGAGAGAGAGAGAGAGAGAGAGAGAGAGAGAGAGAGAGAGAGAGAGAGAGAGAGAGAGAGAGAGAGAGAGAGAGAGAGAGAGAGAGAGAGAGAGAGAGAGAGAGAGAGAGAGAGAGAGGGGGGGGAGGAGTGGGGGGAGTAGTGGGTGGCTGTGGCGGTTATGGCCGGCCAGGGCGACTGCGATAGACAATCGTGATGAATGGAGGCTATCACACCTCCACCTCCACCTCCTCCTCCTTCTCCTCGTCCTCCTCCTCCTCCACAACCACCACCACTACTACTATTACCGCCACCAACATCTCCTCCTCCTCCTCCTCCTCCTCCTCCTCCTCCTTCTCCTATTCCTCCTCCTCCTCTTCCTCCTCCACCACTTCCACTACCACTATTACCGCCTCCAACATCTCTTCTTCCTCCTCCTCCTCCTCCTCCTTCTTCTCCTTCACTACCACCACTACTATTACCACCGCCTCCAACATCTCCTCTTCTTCTTCCTCCTCCTCCTCCTCCTCCTCCTCCTCTTCTTCTTCCTCCACCACTATCACCACCACCTTCTACTTCTCTACCACTAACACCACCACCACACTTTGTGACAACGACGAGTGACAATAACAACAACACTGGCAACAATATTAACAGCAACAACAACAAGAACACTGGCAACAATAATTATAGCAACAACAATAACAACAACCACAACAACAACAACAACAGTTGACTCCAACCACTCCAACGCTGACGTACTTTATGTATTTTGTTCTGTCTAAGGACACGAGGGAGAGGGAGTGGGAGAAGGCGAGCTCCGACCTAGGGACCCCCTCGACCGCAGCTAACGATCCCTAGGGCGTGTGGAAGCCGGGACCATTTCCCTGGCCTCCCCGATAGTCCCTGGCAACGAAAATGGTCTCCTTTGGTGGGCAGGGGGTTCGAATCCTGCCCGCGTGCAACTCGTGACGTCATTCCTTTTCGTCCCAAGAGAGCTTCGAACTTTTTGTCAACGGAAAACAAATGAAATCCCACTAATTCTACACTCAGATCTCTGACTTCAATTCCTAACCCCAATCCCTCCCTCCCACCCTCTCTTCCTCTCCTCCTCACTCCCCTCCTCCCTTCCTCCTTCCTCTTTCCCTCCCTCCTTCCTCCCTCCTTTCTCTTTCCCTCCCTCCTTCCTCCCTCCCTCCTCCCTCCCTCCTTCCTTCCTCCCTCCCTCCTTCCTACCTCCTTCCTCCCTCCCTCCTTCCTCCTTCCTTCCTCCCTCCCTCCTTCCTCCCTCCCTCCTTCCTCCCTCTCTCTCCTTTCTTCCTCTTTCCTTCCCTCCCTCCTTCCTCCCTTCTTTCTTCCTCCCTCATTCCCTACTTCATCCTTCCTTCCTCCTTTCTTCCTCTTTCCTTCCCTCCCTCCTTCCTCCCTTCTTTCTTCCTCCCTCATTCCCTACTTCATCCTTCCTTCCTCGTTCCTCCCTTCCTCTTTCCTCCTTCCTCCCTCCCTCCCTCCTTCCCCCCTCCCTCATCCCTCCTCCCTCCTCCCTATCACACTTCTCCCTGTTACCACCACCTACCTGCCATCAATCCTCCTCCTCCTCCTCCTCCTCCTCCTCCTCGAGAAGAACCTCCACTTACCTCGCCACTACAACTCTGGCCCGCGTCTCGGATGCCACCGCCTCCACTTTATTGTCGTCGAGTTTACAAGAATTTTTGCATAACGAGCACCCAACGGGTCTCTGGATATTATATATATATATATATATATATATATATATATATATATATATATATATATATAGACATATATATATATAATATATATATACATATACCAAAGGCTTTTTCCCCCTTACAAGGGAGGTAGCCAAAAAACAAAGGCATATACCACTCCCACCCATTCCACTCCCCTCTACCCTTTTCCCTCCCTCTTATCTTGGCACCTCCTGGATGACAAGTCCCTGCATCTTGTCCACTGCCCTGGGTCAAAAGCAGTGCCGCAAGACACATTTCATATATATATAGTATGTATGTATATATATACAAAGAAATCACAATACACACGTGATAAACTATTCTTGCAGAAACCACTGGGAAATTGAAAAAAAAAAAAACGGAAACCGAAACGTTTTTGTTTAATTCAAGACATCTTCAAAGGTACAGAAAAGTAATACAGAAAGAAACAATACATACATGATAATATATATATATATATATATATATATATATATATACATATATATGTATATATTTATATATATATGTATATGTATATATATATGTATATTATATATATATATATACATATATGTATACATATATATATATATATATATATATATATATATACATACATAAATATACATATATATATGTAGGTATGCATATATACAGGGACCCCATGCCACTCGAAAGAGGAAGGTGGCCGACCGACTACAAGTATCAAGTAGCATTGAACGAATGATCAGAAACTCTCGCGACTGAGGAAGGAAGGGAGGAAGGGCGGAAGGGGGGAAGGGGGGAAGGGGAAAGGGGAGAAGGGGGAAGGGGGAGAGGGGAGGGGCGCAGGAATAAGGAGCGATAGTCCCACTTTTCGCTGTGGGTCCGCCTTGGGATGGATGGGGATTTAAGTCCCTCCTACGGGAAGGGGAGGGGAAGGAAGAAGAGAAGAGGAAAGAGGGAAGGAGAAGGAAAGAGAGGAGAGAAGAAGAGGAGAGATAGGAAGGGGAAGGAAGAGGAGAAGAGGAGAGAGGGAAGGAGAAGGAAAGAGAGGAGAGGAGAAGAGGAGAGATAGGAGGGGGAAGGAAAGGAGAGAAAAGAGAAGGAAGAAAGGGAAGAGAAAACAGGGAAGGAGAGGGAAAGAGAGTAGGGGAGAAGAGGGGAGACAGGAGAGGGAAGGAAAGGAGAGAAGAGAGAAGGGAGGGTAGAGGGATAGAGAAAAGAGGGAAGGAGAGGGAAAGAGAAGAGAGGAGAAGGGGAGAGACAGGAGAAGAAAGGAGAGAAAAGAGAAGGGAGGGTAGAGGATAAAAAGAAGAGGAGGAGAAGAGTGAAGGAGAAGAGAGGAGACAGATGAGAGAGGGGGTAGAGGGAAAGAGAGAGGAGGGGAGAAGAGGAGAGGTAGATGAGGAAAGGAAAGGAAAGAAAAGAGAGGTGAGGGGAAGGTAGAGCAGAAACGAGAAGAGGAGAGGGGAGGGTACAGGGAAAGAGGGGAAAAGAGGGGAGAGAGGGGAAGTGAGGGGAGGACAGCGAAGGGCTGGGAAGGGAGAGGAAGTGGGGAGAAGAGAGAAGAGAGGAGAGGAGAGGGAAGGGGAGAAGAGAGGAAGCGAGTGGACGAACTTTGGATGAGAGTAAAAGAAAAGAGAGGAGGAGAGAGGGGAGGAGAGAGGGAAAGAGAGGAGGAGACGGGAACACAAAGAAGGACCTGGGGTAAGAGAGGTCAAGGAGGTGAGGGGAGAGGGGAGGGGAAAGGATGAGGGGAGAGAGAGGAGGGGAGAAGAGAAGAAGAGAGGAGAGAATAACGGAGGAGAAAGAGAGAAGAGTAGGATGGAGGGGAAGGGATGAGGGGAAATGTGAGGGGAAGGAATGAGGGGAAAGGTGAGGGGAAGGAGTGAGGAGAGAGGGAAGGGGGAGGAATGAAGAGAGAGGGAAGGGGAAGGAATGAGGAGAGAGGGAAGGGGAAGGAATGAGGGGAAAGGGAAGGGGAAGGAATGAGGGGAGAGGGAAGGGAAAGGAATGAGGGGAGAGGGAAGAGGAAGGAATGAGGGGAAGGGATGAGGGGAGAGAGGAGGAGAGAAGAGAAGAAGAGAGGAGAGGACAACGGAGGAGAGAGAAAGAGAGAAGAGTAGGGTGGAGGAGGGTGGAAGAGAGGGGAGGAGAGGGGACGAGAGGGGAAAGGAGTGTGTAGAAGAAGAGGTGAGAAAAGAGGAGGAGGAGGAGGGTGGAAGAGAGGGAAACACAGAAAAATAGAAATGTAAAAAAGAGGAGAATGGAGGAAGAGTAAGTAGAAAGAAAGAAATGTGATAATAAAGGAGAAGGAGGGAGAGGAGGAAGAAGAGAGGACGGAGAGGAGGAAGGAGAGAAGAGGGAAAGGAAGAGAAGACCATAGAAGAGAAGGAAAGAGAGGGGAAAAAGACAGAACAGGGAACAGTAGAAGCGGAAAGAGAGGAGAGAGAAAGAAAGGAAATGTAAGGAGGGAAGAGAGAGAAAGGAAGGGCGAGAAAGAGAAGAGCAGGGGATGAGAGGAAAGAGAGGAGATATAAAGTTAGTGGAGGAGAGAGGGCAGAGAAAGAGAGAGGAGGGGCAGGGAATGAGAGGAGAGGGGAGAGGAGGGGTAGGGAGGACGGGGAAAAGGAGGAGAAGAGAAGGGAAGGGAGGAGAGGGGAAAGAGAGAGGCAGTATAACGGGAAAGGCTGGAAAAGAGGGGAGAGGGATAAGGAGAGGGAAGCAGAAGAAGGGAGAGTGAGGAGAGGAAGGGGGAGGAGAGAGGAAGGGAGGAAAGGGGAAAGAGAGCGGCAAGATAAGGGGAAAAGCTGGAAAAGAGGAGAGAGGGACAAGGAGAGGGAAGCAGAAGAGGGGAGGGGAGAAGAGGGGAGGGGAGGAGAGAGGAGATGTGGGGAGGATAGGGAAAAGGAGGGGAAGAGAAGGGAAGGGAGGAAAGAGAAAGAGAGCGGCAGGGTAGGGGAAGAGGATGGAAAAGAGGGGAGGGGGATAAGGAAAGGGAAGCAGAAGAAGGGGAGAGAGAAGAGGGAAGGGGAGGAGAGAGGAAGTGAGGGGTCTTGGCGGGGGACGTGGGGAGGGGGGGATTGTGAACTTTGTTTAGGTGGAAAACAACGTCACCTTTTTTTTTTTTTTTTTTTTTTTGCGACAATGACAGTTGTTTGATTTTTTTTTCTTTTTTAATGCGAAGGTGAAGGCGAGTGAGCCATTCGTCCTCCTACTCCTCCTCCACCTCTTATTCTTCCTCTTCCTCCTCCTCTTTCTCCTCCTCTTTCTTCTCCTCCTCCTCCTCCTCCAGATGACGTAGTCGCTACTTGAGATCGTGAAGACTATGGCGGAATATTATGGTTGCCTTCTCTCTCTCTCTCTCTCTCTCTCTCTCTCTCTCTCTCTATCTCTCTCTCTCTCTCTCTCTCTCTCTCTCTCTCTCTCTCTCTCTCTCTCTCTATCTCTCTCTCTCTCTCTAAGTGAAGGAGAAGGAGAAGGAGGGGCAGAAGGAAGAAGAAAAGGAAATAAAGAGCAACAATGAGGAAGAAGAGGGAATAAAGGAAGAGGAAAAGGAGGAAATGAAGGACAAGGAGGAGGAGGAGGAAATGGAAGAGGAATAGTAGGAGGAGGAGGAGGAGGAAGAAGAGGGGCTAATGGAGGACGAAGTGGAGGAGGAGGAGGAGGAGGAGGAAGAGGAAGAGGGGCTAATGGAGGACGAAGTGGAGGAGGAGGAGGAGGAGGAGGAGAAGGAGGACGAAATGGAGGAGGAGGAGGAGGTAGGGGAAGAGAACGATGAGGAGGAGGAGTAGGAGGAGGACGAAATGGAGGAGGAGGAGGAGGTAGGGGAAGAGAACGAAGAGGAGGAGGAGAAGGAAGAGGATGATCAGTAGGGGCAACTGAACAAGCAAGAGTAGTTATAAAAAGAGGAAGACCACGACACCAATTAGTGCAAAAATAAATCTTCAGGTGAGGCAGAATGGCTGACCAAAACTCCCCTCTCCCTTCCCTTCCCCTCCCTCTTCCCTTTCGCCCTCTTCCCCTCCCTCTTACCCTCCTTCCCCTTCATCTCCTCCCCCCTTCCCCTCCTCCCCCCTTCCCCTTCATCTCCTCCCCCCTTCCCCTCCTCCCCCCTTCCCCTTCCCCTCCTCCTTTCTCTTCCCTTCCCCCTCCCTCTTCCCCTCCTCCCCCTCCCCCTTCCCCACCTTCCTCTCCTCCCCTTCATCTCCACCTTCCCCTCCCTCTTCCCCTCCTCCCCCCACCTTCCCCACCTTCCCCACCTTCCCCACCAACTATAACACCGGGGAAAAAAAAAAATTCAACAGTGGTTAGGAATCTGGTAGTACACTATTAGTCCACTGATAGTTCTCATTTACATTTCATATTGGGCGTTCTTGAATTACATGTCGACTATTGACCAAAGGCGGGATATTATTGCGAGGTAGCGCGGTCTCTTTCCAGCTAAATCCCCCGATTTTCAAAATATACTCACACACACACTGAGGCGGAAACGGAGCAATATAATATTTTCCAAAACCCAATTATCTAGAACATTTTTTAGAGTGCTGCCCCTTCGACCTCCTCTGTCCCTCTACTAAGTATTTCAGCGGCTTTGACCCATCGTTTTTCGCTCATATTTCCGAAATAATCATTCACATCAGCATGGTATATTAGCACAGCCTAATTCACACCCTGCCCTAATTTTTGACGTTATAGTGCATTCACAAGTGTATTTAATTATGGTGTTTACTCTTGATATTAAGTGTGTCGTAGCCGACACCCGTGAAGTAAATCGAACAAGTGAAGTTGGGATACACGAGGTAGTTTGTGATGACGTCACGACTTCACCTGTTTGATTTACTTCACCGGTGTCGGCTACGACACACATAATATCAAGAGTAAACGCCATAATCAAATACACTTGTGAATGCACTATAACGTCAAAAATTAGGGCAGGTTGTGAATTAGGCTGTGCTAATATATCATACTGATGTGAATGGTTATTTAGGAAATATGAGCGAAAAACGAGGGTCAAAGCCGCTGAAATACTTAGTAGTTATACAACTAGTATCAAACTAGTTACACTCACCAAATATACGAAATACATAATTTTACTTTTCGAAAAATAAAACTCTGCTACTTGTCTTTACTAAAGGTGTTGTTTTGTCTTTTGTTTATGTTTTGTTGTCGTACCTTCATCGTGCTGTGCCTTGCTGCATTGCTTCTGGCTCAGGCAGTGGGCGGGAGACTAGGATGACCTTTCATCCGAGAGGAGCTAAGATGAGAGGGATTCAAGAGGTGGTGGACAGGAGGGAGATAGGTGGGAATGTGTTCCTATTTTGGCTGGCTACCTCTCTTATGAAGGGGAAAAGTTCTTTAGTATATAGGACGATAGACCTTAACAAGTCTGAGACATGGTATAGCCATACACACACAAATGCACACACAAATATGCACACACATACACACACACACACACACACACACACACACACACACACACACACACACACACACACACACACACACAAACACTAATGAAGGGTCGTGTCTCAGGAAAGAAATACTCAAAATTTCTTGAAGACCAAAATTTTCGGTCCAAAGAAGACCTCCGTCTACATATTCTATTCTGGCAAAAATCAGACGATTTTATTCAGCCGATCGAAGGATCCCCTTCGACCCGATTGCATCTTGTATGTGTACTATGCATTGAGATATTTCATTCTGCCGTAAAGACCCAAGCGATTTCATTCAGTTGAACACTACAAACTTTTCAGTTGGGTCTCATTGCGTAAATAGATTTTTGGATTTTCTTCTGGCTAATGACAGTCGATTTCATTCAGCTGAGGGAGGAGGAGGAGGAGGAAGAGGAGCCCGAGGAGGAGGAGGAGGAGGAGGAGGAGGAGGAGGAGCCCGAGGAGAAGGAAGAGGAGCCCGAGGAGGAGGAGCCCGAGGAGGAGGAGCCCGAGGAGGAGGAGGAGGAGGAGGAGGAGGAGGAGGAGGAGGAGGAGGAGGAGGAGGAGGAAGAGGAGGAGAGGGATGAGGAGGAGGACGACGACCACCACCACGACGACGGCGACGACAACGACGACGACGACGACAACGACGACGACGACGACCTGTGGCCAAGGGCATCAGACGATTTTATTCAGCTGAGGGGAGGCCTTGGCCTCGACCAGCTCTCTGTGGGCTCTTTCGATAGCCTTCGTATAAGCTAGAGCCCATTTTATGTCGAAAAACCCATTTTTTTCAATTATGATCAGAGAGCCCATATACTGTGAGCCCATTTTGTCAGCCCAATTTACGAAGAAGAAGCCAAGGAAGCCCAGGTGTTCTTCAGAGAAAGAAGAGGAGGAAGAAGAAAAAGAAGAAGAAGAAGAAGAAGAGGAGGAAGAAGAAGCAGAAGAAGTAGAGGTAGAAGAAAAAGAAGTAGAAGAAGAGTAAAAGGTCGTCCAGGCACCGCACCAGCTACGGGCTGGATGACCAGAGAAAAAAGAAGAAAAGAGAGAGAAAGAGAGAAGGATAGAGTGAGAGAAAGGTAGACAGAGAGAGAGATAGAGAGAAAAGAGAAATTCCCCTCCGAACGTTCTGGGGCATCCTTATTCGGCTGAAATCATCGACAGACCCCTCCGATCGCTTCTGGAACCGGAGTAGAGGTCGTCCCGCGCCCTTGCGAAGAAAGAAGTCCCGGAGGACTTAGACGGAGGGGGATGCCCATTCCCGCACCGCTGCCTCGGTACGAAGGGAAGCGGCCTCACTCCCATCTAAGGACGCTTCCGACTTCTTCTTCGGTCATCTGCCACACACACACACGCACACACACATACACACGCACACACAATGGAGTCTTCCCATTCTTTATTCTTTCAAAACAAACCCAAAACAAACCGAATTTATTCAATTTTCGTCAGTTCCAACATACGAATGTATGTATATATATATATATATATATATATATATATATATATATATATATACATATATATATCACAACAAAGATATGTCGTAGCACATATGTAAAATAATACTGATGACCCACTTTCGGAGAAGAATAAGCGAAGATATAGAGATCTGTATATTTCGATCACTTACTGTGATCCTCTTCGGCAGATATAAGTTACAAAGTACAGAACAATGTGTATTTATAGTAAAGCAGTGAGGTAACATGAGGGGACGAGGCTCAGGTCAACACGCCCGGCACGCATGCTCGCATCTTGGTGGCTCAGGTCACATGACCGGCGTAGCATGGGCCTTGGTGATTTTTGTCCACCGTTAATGTTGATGGTAACATTTTATTTATGGCAAAAGAAGAAATACAGTCTGGTGACCATTGACCATGGGAAATGTTATAATTTGGGAAATTATTTATTAAGGAGGATTCTACTATTTTTCTTCTGAAACTACATTTGGATTTATAAATTATTTCAGCATCGTCCCAATTTATTCGGTGGTTTTTATTGGCGACGTGCTGAAATACTGCGGAATTTTCCTGTCCGTATTTAACAGAGTTCTTGTGCTCCTTAACCCTGGTATTGAGATCTCGACCCGTCTGTCCCCAATATACATCATTGCAATCTAAACAAGGTAATTTATAAACTCCAGGAGTTGTATTACTCTTGGATCTGTGATGTATATTGACAACTTTACTGAACAAATTATTAGGATAATGGAAGATAAAATTTACCTTTTCCTTTGGTAACATGTGAGACAATTCATGGATTGATTTGTTAAAAAGGCAATTTTATGCTTCTATTATCCCAATGATGATTCATGGCGGAATGGGAATCTGTTTTGTGAAAACTAATTTTGGCCTTGCTGAGAGCTTTTTGTAAAAACCACGGCGGGTATCCTAATTTTGTTAGTTGATTTTTCACTGAATTTAGTTCCAAATCTAAGTATTGGGAGCTACAAATTCTCAAAGCCCGTAAGAATAGGCCTGAAGCTACACTATATTTTATTTTGTCAGGATGGTGGCTAAAGAAATGTAGGTAGCTCCCTGTGTGGGTGGGCTTCCTGTAAACTGTGAAGGACAGTGACTCCGCATTTCTTATTATTAAAATATCTAGAAAAGGTAATTTGTGATCTAATTCCCATTCCACCTTGAATTTAATATTGTTCGTTAGGTGATTGAGCTGGTTGTGAAATTCTTGGAATGATCCCCATTCATCATCCCAAACCGTAAAGATATCATCTACATATCTATGCCAAAACATGGCGGGTGGTTTAATTTTCGGTAATAGCACTGATTCAAAATATTCCATATATAAGTTGGCTAGAACTGGCGAGAGATTAGAGCCCATGGAACATCCGAATTTCTGTTTATAATAAAGATCTTTGAATGAAAAAACATTGGTGTTGACGCAAAGTTGTGTTAAACTTAATATTTTATCTAGTGGCGAGTGGTAGCTGGTTCTGGTATGGTTGTAATTTTACTTTCAAAAACTCCAAGACTACCGTTACATCAATTTGGGTGAATAGCGAAACTACATCTAGACTTAGTAATTTTCTGCTACTAGGTAGGTTGTGACTTTTGATCTTTCTTATGAAGTCTTCTGAGTTGTTTATGTGAGACTCTGAGAAACAACCTACATACGGTGATAGTATTTGTGTGAGCCATTTTGAGGTCTTATGTGTACAAGAATTCCTATTTGATATGATGGGTCTGAGGGGAATGCCGTCTTTGTGCAATTTTGGAAGACCGTAAAAGTTGGGCAACTGGGGATTAATGACTTTCAGTTTTTGGAACGTGTCTTTGCCTAAGATTTTGATGGCATGTTTGTTAAATTCTGATGCAGTGCTTTTTAGAGGATTTTTTGATAGTTGTTCATATGTGTTTTTATCTTGTAATAGATCATGAACTTTGTTTTCATATTCTAAGTTATTAAGAATAACTAATTTCCCTCCCTTATCTGCCCTGGATATGATGACATCCTTACGATTTGTGAGATTTTCTACAGCCAGTTTGTATCGCTTTGGTAATCCACAGTCATTTTTAAAACAATCCAAAATACCATGCGTGAGGAATACCTTTTAAACAATGTAGGTCTTTATCATAATTATTTGAAGCCAAGAACTTGTCAAATTCTACGATATAGTCTAATGCGTGGTTTCTAGTTGGGTGCATAGCAAAATTAACTCCTAGTCCCAACACTTCTAACTCATTACGAGAGAGAGTGATATCAGATAAATTTACTACATTTTCAGTCAATGAAAACTTGGACCACACACTGTTGTTACATAACCTAATTAGTTTCTTATTAAGAATTTCTAAATGTTTATCACTAACATGGGAAGCTTTGCTAATAGCTGATCTAGAAAGTAAATGGTAAGTATACTCATTGGAGCTCATAATCTTGAGGTGTCTTGTTGCAGATCTGACTTGTAGGTAGGCTGCATCACTTTCAAGGGAAGCGAGTTTGATACGTTCCTGTAGGAAGTTCCCTGATGTAGGTGGGAAAACTGTATCCCAAACTCTTGTGTTTGAGAAACCCGAAGGACTTAGGACACACTTGTTCTTCTAAGCACTTGGATAAAAACAGACGTTGGTTCTTCCTTTTCTTGCTGGCTATGAGGGAAGTTTCCAACCGGCGGTAGGCCTTCTTTACCCCTTCTTGTAGTAGAGAAAGACGAAGTGGCGGAGAGGAGTTCCATCGTGGGTGTAATTCACAACAAAGATATGTCGTAGCACATATGTAAAATAATACTGATGACCCACTTTCGGAGAAGAATAAGCGAAGATATAGAGATCTGTATATTTCGATCACTTACTGTGATCCTCTTCGGCAGATATAAGTTACAAAGTACAGAACAATGTGTATTTATAGTAAAGCAGTGAGGTAACATGAGGGGACGAGGCTCAGGTCAACACGCCCGGCACGCATGCTCGCATCTTGGTGGCTCAGGTCACATGACCGGCGTAGCATGGGCCTTGGTGATTTTTGTCCACCGTTAATGTTGATGGTAACATTTTATTTATGGCAAAAGAAGAAATACAGTCTGGTGACCATTGACCATGGGAAATGTTATAATTTGGGAAATTATTTATTAAGGAGGATTCTACTATTTTTCTTCTGAAACTACATTTGGATTTATAAATTATTTCAGCATCGTCCCAATTTATTCGGTGGTTTTTATTGGCGACGTGCTGAAATACTGCGGAATTTTCCTGTCCGTATTTAACAGAGTTCTTGTGCTCCTTAACCCTGGTATTGAGATCTCGACCCGTCTGTCCCCAATATACATCATTGCAATCTAAACAAGGTAATTTATAAACTCCAGGAGTTGTATTACTCTTGGATCTGTGATGTATATTGACAAACTTTACTGAACAAATTATTAGGATAATGGAAGATAAAATTTACCTTTTCCTTTGGTAACATGTGAGACAATTCATGGATTGATTTGTTAAAAGGCAATTTTATGCTTCTATTATCCCAATGATGATTCATGGCGGAATGGGAATCTGTTTTGTGAAAACTAATTTTGGCCTTGCTGAGAGCTTTTTGTAAAAACCACGGCGGGTATCCTAATTTTGTTAGTTGATTTTTCACTGAATTTAGTTCCGTATGTAGGTTGTTTCTCAGAGTCTCTCACATAAAAAACTCAGAAGACTTCATAAGAAAGATCAAAAGTCACAACCTACCTAGTTGATTTTTCACTGAATTTAGTTCCGTATGTAGGTTGTTTCTCAGAGTCTCACATAAAAAAACTCAGAAGACTTCATAAGAAAGATCAAAAGTCACAACCTACCTAGTAGCAGAAAATTACTAAGTCTAGATGTAGTTTCGCTATTCACCCAAATTGATGTAACGGTAGTCTTAGAGTTTTTGAAAGTAAAATTACAACCATACCAGAACCAGCTACCACTGCCACTAGATAAAATATTAAGTTTAACACAACTTTGCGTCAACACCAATGTTTTTTCATTCAAAGATCTTTATTATAAACAGAAATTCGGATGTTCCATGGGCTCTAATCTCTCGCCAGTTCTAGCCAACTTATATATGGAATATTTTGAATCAGTGCTATTACCGAAAATTAAACCACCCGCCATGTTTTGGCATAGATATGTAGATGATATCTTTACGGTTTGGGATGATGAATGGGGATCATTCCAAGAATTTCACAACCAGCTCAATCACCTAACGAACAATATTAAATTCAAGGTGGAATGGGAATTAGATCACAAATTACCTTTTCTAGATATTTTTGATAATAAGAAATGCGGAGTCACTGTCCTTCACAGTTTACAGGAAGCCCACCCACACAGGGAGCTACCTACATTTCTTTAGCCACCATCCTGACAAAATAAAATATAGTGTAGCTTCAGGCCTATTCTTACGGGCTTTGAGAATTTGTAGCTCCCAATACTTAGATTTGGAACTAAATTCAGTGAAAAATCAACTAACAAAATTAGGATACCCGCCGTGGTTTTTACAAAAAGCTCTCAGCAAGGCCAAAATTAGTTTTCACAAAACAGATTCCCATTCCGCCATGAATCATCATTGGGATAATAGAAGCATAAAATTGCCTTTTAACAAATCAATCCATGAATTGTCCTCACATGTTACCAAAGGAAAAGGTAAATTTTATCTTCCATTATCCTAATAATTTGTTCAGTAAAGTTGTCAATATACATCACAGATCCAAGAGTAATACAACTCCTGGAGTTTATAAATTACCTTGTTTAGATTGCAATGATGTATATTGGGGACAGACGGGTCGAGATCTCAATACCAGGGTTAAGGAGCACAAGAACTCTGTTAAATACGGACAGGAAAATTCCGCAGTATTTCAGCACGTCGCCAATAAAAACCACCGAATAAATTGGGACGATGCTGAAATAATTTATAAATCCAAATGTAGTTTCAGAAGAAAAATAGTAGAATCCTCCTTAATAAATAATTTCCCAAATTATAACATTTCCCATGGTCAATGGTCACCAGACTGTATTTCTTCTTTTGCCATAAATAAAATGTTACCATCAACATTAACGGTGGACAAAAATCACCAAGGCCCATGCTACGCCGGTCATGTGACCTGAGCCACCAAGATGCGAGCATGCGTGCCGGGCGTGTTGACCTGAGCCTCGTCCCCTCATGTTACCTCACTGCTTTACTATAAATACACATTGTTCTGTACTTTGTAACTTATATCTGCCGAAGAGGATCACAGTAAGTGATCGAAATATACAGATCTCTATATCTTCGCTTATTCTTCTCCGAAAGTGGGTCATCAGTATTATATATATATATATATATATATATATTTAAGAACAAACTAGACACTGCGAGATACGAATGCAGGACACCACGAGCGTAGCTCCCCTTCCCGTAAAATACAACTAGGCAAATACACACACACACACACACAAACTTATATGTATATAAATGTAGTAGTGAAAATTTCCGACCCTCACCCATGACATATCGAAAATGTACAAACATATCTTTCATTGTTGTTACATGAATACAATTTTGCTTTCAAAAACAATTTTTATTACTAAAAAAAATTTGTACACAGAAATATATTACATACTCAACAAAGAAGTAAATATTTGCATAGTTCTCGTACACTGTGAATTCGATTTGATTCTTTGCAATGATGCATGCATATATTGTTCAGATTTATATATTACACCTACATATATGCATATATATATATGTATATATATGCATATATGTATATATATATATATATATATATATATATATATATATGTGTGTGTGTGTGTGTGTGTGTGTGTGTGTGTGTGTGTGTGTGTGTGTGTGTGTGTGTGTGTGTGTTATCATCTGTGATCCTCTTCATATTGTAAAGGATCACATATATAGGGATTGCAAAATATACGTGTCTTTGAACAACTTATCCTTTCTCCGATAGTGGTATATTCACTTTAATTAAACACACACACACGCGCGCACACACACACACACACACACACACACACACACACACACACACACGCACACACACACACACACACACACACACACACACACACACACACACACACACACACACACACAAATATATATATATATATATATAATATATATATATATATATATATATATATATATTCGTAAATAGCTGGAGTCCAGGAACCATTATTATGGGAGAAAGCAGTCCAGCGTATGCTTTCTCCCATAATATATATACATATATATATATTGATGAAGGTGGAAAAAGAAGTCACGGGTCTAGTTCCGAGTTCCTGAGTTTATTCCTGACCGGTTTCGCTCTATGCTTCTTCAGAGGAATGTGACTCTGGAGTGAAGCTGGCGGTATACATAGTCTGAGTAGGACCGCGTTCCCTCCTTGGAGGTGGGTTCCGTTTGGTTGTACAATGGTTTATAATTTTTAATACAATGAACAATAGTTATAATACAGTATACAATAAATTTTTGTGATGTTATTATAAAACAGCTCCGGTGTGTGTGGAATGTTGACCGAGGGTGTAACAGTGTAAGTGAAGTGAGTGGTGTAAAAATGTGGGAATCCTAAAAAGTGCCATAAGATAACTTATAGTATGAAATAATATAAAGATAAATATCCAGACAAATAGAATAAAATAAAATAAAATGAAATAAAATGAAAATAAAAATAATGTGCTAATTTAAAGTGACATGACATCTCATCGCATATCGTTGTATGACAGAATGTTATCAAAAAACATATATATATGGTACAGTTTTACATATGGTACTGCAAATAATAAATAAATAAATAAATGGATAATAACATATTCGGACATATTCGGACAGAATAAAAATAATAATAACAATAATAATAATAATGTGATAGTGGGCAACGTTCTCTTTGACACATCATTGTATGACCTAAGATATAGATTAATTAATACATAAGATAATAAATAGTAATGTAATTTAATTTTTACGTAAAATGAAGCAATATAAAATGAAACAAGAATAAAACAATGAATAAATAAATGCCAAAGAAATATATAGTAAAAATAAAAATAAAAATATGAACTGACCGGCCTCAAGCCCTCAACCCAGGAAGTGCGGACGTTTGGGCACCGGATGGAGTTTGTCGTTCTATGTGGGCGCTGTTCTGGGGCAGGTTCTTATGGCTGCGTATTTAGCTGTGAATTTTTCCCATTTTATATCCCCTACAATTTCTGCATGCGCCTAGATGGCTTAGAATTAAAGTGTATTGCGGTTGATAAATATATATACAGACGCTCCTCTACTTACGTTCATTCGTTTTACGTTTTTTGGATTTTACGTTTGAACTGACTGTAAAAAAGAATTGTAAAAAAGAGAAAAAAAATTGAGTGAATTTTTTAGTTTAGCGCGCTCTCCGTAGTTCAAACGATACTTACGCAGGACGCTGCGTCCATTGTTTACATGGCACAAACGACAGACTGAACGTGCCTTGCCTCCTCCTCCTCCTCCTCCTCCTCCCCCTCCTTCTCCACGATCTCAATTTATGTTGCTTGAATTTAATTTATTTGAAACTGTCATCATTTTACAATGTTATGTGTAGAATTAATTATTTAGGGGTGTTTTATAAGATACGGTAATAGAATTTACAGATGTATGGTACAGTAACAACTTACGTTCATTTTCAACTTACGTTCGGCCGTTCGGAACGTAACTAAAACGTAAGTTGAGGAGCGTCTGTATATATATATATATATATATATATATATATATATATATATATATATATATATATATATATAAACACATGATATATATATATAGATAATGTGTATATATATATATATATATATATATTATATATATAACAGTGTAAGTGTAACAGTGTAACAGTGTAAGTGAAGTTAGTGGTGTAGAAATGTGGGAATCCCGAAAAGTGTCACAAGATAACTTATGATATAAAATAATATAAAGATAACATATCCAGACAAATAGAATGAAATGAAAATAATGTGCTAATTTAAAATTATCTTGTGACACTTTTCGGGATTCCCACATTCTTACACCACTCACTCACTTCACTTACACTGTTACACCCTCGGTCAACATTTCACACACACCGGAGCTGTATCTAATGTCCATTTTTAACAGCTACATTACAAAAATTATTGTATACTGTATTAAAATTATTCTTCATTGTATTAAAAATTGTAAATCATTGTATAACAAAACGGAACCCACCTCCAATAAGGGAACGCGGTCCTACTCATACTATGTATACCGCCAACTTCACCCCAGAGTCACATTCCTCTGAAGAAGCATAGAGCGAAACCGGTCAGGAATAAACTCAGGAATTCGGAACTAGACCCGTGACTTCTTTTTCCACCTTCATCATATATATATATATATATATATATATATATATATATATAAATGTATATATACATGTATATATATATATATATATATATATATATATATATATATATATATATATATATATATATCACGTTAAAACCACTGTTGGAGTAGAAAAGACTGGAGACGGAGAATCTATATATTTCGATTGGAAAATGCAATACTCTCAGTAGGTACCTAATAAAGAGGATTGCAGTTTGTAATCGAAATATATAGATTCCCCGTCTCCAATCTTTTCTACTCCAATAGTGGTTTTAACGTGATTGATAAATGTGTTACTACATTTCTCACCTGTGATATATATATATATATATATTTCTAAATAGAAATGTAGTAGCACATTTGTAAATAACACACAGGAACCCACAGTCGGAGAAAGAATAAACTTCGAATAAACCATTCTTTCTCCGACTGTGGGTTCCTGTGTGTTATATGTATATATATATATATATATATATATATATATATATATATATATAAATTACATTTTTCACCTGTAATATATATATATATATATATATATATATATATATATATATATATATATATATATATATATGCATACACATATACATAATTGAGTGTACTATTGTTGCTGTGTGTCTGTGCATGTGTGTGTTCATAAAATATTGTTATGTTTATGTTTGTGTGTGTCTGTGTGTGTGTGTCTGTGTGTATACTTACGTGCATTTGTATACTTGTGCGTTTGTGTTTTATCACGTCCCCAATTATCTAAAGACCGGGTAAACTATTTTGTAGAAACTTTTGTTCCTGTAGTCGCAGTTTTTCTTATTCTGTAATCAGTGCCACTTTAACCTTCCTCTCTCGAGTAGAAGATAGCGAATTACCTAAATTCCAACAGAACTTTCCTGATGCAGGTAAAGTGACCGGGAGGACTTTGTGTTAGGAGAGCCAGATACGTATAGTTCTTTGGGTGGCTACAACGAAATAAGCCCCTTAGGCTACATGCCCCCAAGACTCCTTCAAAGCCCCTAGTTCCGCCCCCCAAATTTCCCCAGTGAACATCAGTTTCATTCCCCCCGAGCCCCCCCCAAAAAAAAAATCCCTAATGACATTGCTTTTATCACCCCGCTTCCCCCAAAATTCCCCAGAGACATCACTTTTATCTCCCCGCGCCCCCCAAAATTCCCCAGTGTATCACTGTTATCACCCCCGCCCTCCAAAATTTCCTAGTGATATCACTTTTATCCCTACCAGCCCGCAAAATTCCCCCAGTGACGTCACTTTTATTCCTCCCCGCCCCCTAAGATTCCCCAGTGACATCACTTTTATCCCTCCGCCCTCAAAATTCCCCAGTGACATCCCTTTTATCCCTCCGCCCACCAAAACTCCCCAGTGACATCACTTTTATCCCCCTCCCCCCCCCCCGCTCCCTCAATTTACGACTTTTCCGTGATTTGTCTGGGCTGGGTCGATTCCTGGTATCTTCCCTTCCACTCCCCCGGAGTGAGTGAGCCGGAATCCCAGATTCTCATGAAATTCAAACCACCGAAAGCGGAGGTACTCCCTCCTTCCCCCCCCCCCCCACCACACACACACATTCATCCCCAAAGAAATCGTCTTCGGGGGAGAAGCCTGCGAGGGAAATTCCCCGAGGAGATATCGCAAAATTGCTCGAACTTGTTGCGAAGGCAATAAAGCAGCAGTTTCTTCTCAGCTACTTGGAGCGTCTCACGCTGGTATAACATTTACATACTCTTGTCAACCCCCCACCACCCAGCCACCGCCACCCCACCCTCCTCACTTCCTCACACCGTTGTCGCTGGGACAGACTTTCTCAACGGCCCGGGAACCGTTACACTTCGAACGTTATTACCGTTACGTCCGTTATAGCCTCTCAACCGTCACTCTCCGCCTCGTCCTCTTCTTTTTATTTCTTCTTCGTTTTACGTTGTCGCATACCGCACTACATTTCATCACATTTTTTCATCACAAGAGCAAAAAAATCTTTTTCACTTTTTTACCTAAAATAAGACGAAAGTGTTCATGGTAAACAAGGACAGAAATCTTTCAGACAATCTTTCTGTCTCACACATACGATCAAGCAATCTGCCTTCTCCCACAAAGGACGCATGGTACCCTCGTATTGTGTTCTGGTAACACAATGACGCAGAATCATGAATACGGTGAAACGCAACGGCCTCGGCCGCCTGGCACTCTGAATTGGCACTTTCAGTGAACAAAGGAATGCAAACAGTGCCAGACTGGCGGCCTCGCTTGGTGGACACGCCATTACACCTTCTTGTAGTGTGATGACTTTATGCGATCCACATCACCACTATCACCACTCATTCTCTCACCACAACCAGGAGGAGGAAGGCAGCAGCCGCCCACAGCCGCCCAAAGCCGCCTACAGCCAACATTGGTTACCCACAGCCAACCGGAATTCAGGTCAGAGATCACCCAACCGTTGATGAACAAACGTGCCTAACTTGCCTCGCTGGCTGAAGCCACGATACATATATTTTTTCTAACGTTTCTTTTCTCTCTCTCTCTCTCTCTCTCTCTCTCTCTCTCTCTCTCTCTCTCTCTCTCTCTCTCTCTCTCTCTCTCTCTCTCTCTCTCTCTCTCTCTCTTTTAAAGACCACGAACTGATAACTAGCTCTAACAGATTGCCGTAAGACAATCCTATTCAGTTATCGTATATATATTGGTGTGTGTGTGTGTGTGTGTGTGTGTGTGTGTGTGTGTGTGTGTGTGTGTGTGTGTGTGTGTGTGTGTGTGTGTGTGTGTGTGTGTGTATGCGTGTGTGTGTGTGTGTATGTGATTCACCATGGTCTTTGATCATGTGCTGGACTCGTGATCGACATCTACGATGTCCCTTCTGAATGAGACCCCAAGGAGCATAGAGTCCAGTTTGTGATTAATAATGTGACCTTATACTTACACCACACACACCACACCTTGCCCAAAGGAGACAGTAACAGTCTCCGGCGTTTGTGAATATTTCACGTCATGAACGAGGCGCGAACTCGGACCTCCAGTGAGAGAAGTCGAGATGTTAACGAATGCCCCAGGAAGTTGTGTATGTGTCCCTGCTTGCGTGCGCGTGCGTGCGTGCATGCGTGTGCGTGAGTGCGTGCGTGCGTGTACCGCGTTGTAATAAATCTACTTCCTGGAACCACGGAAGGGAAGTATAGATTACGCAAAAATACAAACAGCACACTCAGATAAGAAAGTTTCTAAGTATTTTTAGGTTCTTGTGCTACACTTCATTTAAGCTACGGCTGAAAAAATATGTAAATATTTCGAAACAAACACAGTTAAAAAGAAAGCAGCTTAATCCTTTTACATCATGAGATAACAGCAGTCTTAAGATTAAGTATTCTTGCGTGAGAGGAATTTTGTTTATTTACCAAATGTCGTTTATCAACTACTACGTGATGTTTATCATTATCTACTATTTATTGTTATTTATTGTATTATTTACTATTCATTTTTATCTATTTCTATTGTTCTTCATTTATTCTTTATCTTATTTCTATCATTTGTTATTCATCACTTATTACTTATCATTTCTTATATATTATTTATTTATCATTATTTATTTCTTACCTAATCGTTATCTATTTCTTTTTATCATTTTGTTATTATTCAAATTTACCATACGTAATTTATCCTTTATCAGTCATTATTTCTTATCTATTATTTACTACATATCATTTCATTCATCCTTTATCCTTTATCAATCATTATTCATTATCTATTATTTATTACATATCATTTCATTCATCATTCATCATTTATCAATCATTATTCATATGTCCGTGACACAAGTGAAATGTCAGTCGAGCAGACGAGGGAGACGTCGACTGCGCTCAGTAGAAAGACTTCGGGAGTCTGAGATCGGTGGTACAGGAGTCTGACATCTCATCCTTCTCCAAGACGAAGAAGAACCTCGAAGTAGCTTCTTCGCCTTCCCCCCCTCTCCCCTCCCCCCTCCTCCTCCCCCCTGGACCCAATTCACAATGATCTACACCTGTTGCATACCCGTTATCCTCTACACAGCTGGAGGCAGCAGTCCTTCCGAAATAGAATTTTGATTTGAAATGATTAAGGGCTTATGTGTTTATAGTTTGATGTTGTTTGTGTGCGTGTGTGTGTGTGTGTGTGTGTGTGTGTGTGTGTGTGTGTGTGTGTGTGTGTGTGTGTGTGTGAGTGTGTGAGTGTGTGTGTGTGTGTGTGTGTGTGTGTGTGCGTGTGTGCGGGCGGGCGTGCGTGTGCACGTGTGTGATTCACCATGGTCTTGGATCACGTGTTGGACTCGTGACCGACAGGTATTTCCCTCCCGAAAGAGAGCTCAGAGCTCATATATGTCTAGGTGTGTGTGTGTGTGTGTGTGTGTGTGTGTGTGTGTGTGTGTGTGTGTGTGTGTGTGTGTGTGTGTGTGTGTGTAAGTTTATAAGAGGTATTAAGAGCTGTATTACGAATTTTTCATATAAAGATTTTCTAACATATTTTTCACCCTGAAGTCAGCGTCTGATTGTTAACAGAACGATCTTGGAGGCAAAACATCGGATTTTGTTTTCTTTTTGTTTTGGTTTTGTTTTCACGACAGAAGGAAAGAGGAACAACTCTAAACGCAAAACAAAAATATTAGAATACACACGCAGAAAAGAAAACAAAAAGCACACATGGCCAAACACGAAATGTTAGCAAAATGCAACCTGTTAAAACACAAAAGGATATTGAAAAATCGAAGATATAAGGCTTACAAACATGCATACACACACACACAAGCATACACACAAGCGCACACACACACACACACACACACACACACACACACACACACACACACACACACACACACACACACACACACACACACACACACACACGACTCGTGGCGCAGTGGTAGAGTTCCCACCTTCCACTACGGCGGTCCGGGTTCGAATCCCGCCCAGGTCTGAAATAATTTCAGTATCGCTGCGCTGCGGGTTGTTACTTCAAATCTCGTGGGCGGGGAGTTTGGTGTGTGTGTGTGCGTGTAAGGTCACAGCATTACCCATAGATCGGTCATATATGAGCTCTGAGTTCTCTTCCGGGAGGGAAATAGCTGTCGATCACGAGTCCAACACGTGATCCAAGACCATGGTGAATCACACTTGGGAGTGTTGATAAAATACAATCTGTCACCTGAGACATATCAGCAGGATTGTGGAAGAGACATACAAACTAACGCAGAAGATTAAAGCGGTGTTCCTCTATTACAGTGGTTCTTAACCTGTGTGGAATTCCCCACTGGTGGGGAATGGCAGAGTTGCCAAGTGGGGAATGACCGGTCGGACAGAAGAACCACTGTCTTTTCTATGTATTTTATTTCCATGTGATAACTATTAGTAAAAAAATCTAATATATGCAAACAAAAATTAAGGGCCGTAAAATGGCACAAAAAAGCAAAGCGTATATTTACGTACTAAACACTGCATGGGTTAAAATCGAATTTGTCAAAGACCAATGCTGTGGTGGGAAATGGAGAGTTGGCTCACTAAAAAGTGGGGAATTGGAGAAAAAAGGTTAAGAACCCCTGCTCTATATGAATGAAGAGATGATGAAAAAAGCTCATCGAAACCCAAGACTGGAATATGCGTCAGTGGTATGGTCCCCACACAGAGTAAAGGATATAGGCAACATTGAGAGAATACATAAGGCAGCAACCAAACTGGTCCCCAGCCTAACATATAAACCATATGAGGAGAGACCAAAAGCACTGGGTCTCCCAACTTTGAAAGATCGAAGAGAAAGAGGTGATATGATTACGACATTCAGGTCACTAAAGGGGATAGACTGCATTAACAGAAGAGATCTCCTGATTAAAGATGGGAGGGATTTAAGAGGTAATAGGAGTGAATTAAGAAAGATCAATTGTCAAAAGGATGTGAAGGAATATGGTTTTCCATATAGGTACATAGGAATAGCTTAGAAGGTGATATAGTCCAAGCTCAAACAATATAAGAATTCAAATCTAAATATGATAACTGGAAATCAAGGATATAGATTAAGATAGAATTGAACATGAATTTGAGTCTATGTTTGAAAATTAAAGAATAGAAAACGAAACCCATCGAACATTGCATCTTTTCTGTATACTACAATTAGGTAAATACACACACACACACACACACACACACACACACACACACACACACACACACACACACACACACACACACATCGAGGAGCAACGGTGAGAGTTCCCGGCTGCCACTACGGCGGTCCGGGTTTGAATTCGGCCCAAGGCTGAAATAATTTCAGTATCACTGTGCTGCGAGTTGTTACTCCAACTCTCGTAGGCAGGGAGTTGGGTGTGTGTGTGTGCGTGTAAGGTCCAGCATTACCCATAGATCGGTCATATATGAGCACTGAGCTCTCTTCCGGGAGGGAAATAGCTGTCGATCACGAGTCAAACACGTGATTCAAGGCCATGGTGAATCACACACACACACACACACACACACATACACACACTCATTCACACACACACACACACACACACACACACACACACACACACACACACACACACACACACACACACACACACACACACACACACACACACACACACACACACACCTCTAAGCTCTCTTCCGGGAGGGAAATAGGTGTCTATCACGAGTCCAACACATGATCCAAGACCATGGTGAATCACATACACACACGTAAACACATGGACTATCGTGTACTATGAATGAGGTAATCTCGTTATATCCATGTAAGAGAACATAAATTATACTTATCTAAATTCAGTGCGTTCACGTAGGGTTATTAATTTGACGCTGTGTGTGTATGCTATTGTGCCCGTGTTTACATTTGATCATGGTTTAACATTCTCCGTTTATATATATATATATATATGTATATATATATGTATATATATATGTATATATATATATATATATATATACATAATATATATATGTATATATATATATATATATATATACATATATATATGATATGGTTTAACGTCACAAACTTCCCCTATCGGTAGGCTAGGACGGTGCATCTCACAGAGGGCTTTGTAGCGTGGAATTGAACTAACCATGCCCTTGGTTCAACTTCACCGATATCAGGGTTCGAACCGCCATCCCCTAAACCTTCGCCGTAAGCAACGACATCCTAACCCACTGGGCCAGCGAGCTTCCATGTATATATTTATTATATATATGTATATATATGTATATATATATATATGTATATATATATATATATATATATATTATATATATATATATATATATATATATATATATATATATATGTATATAAGGAAAGGTGAAAAAGGAGGAAAATAGTCTCAATTACAAGTACATTTTTAGTCTTTTTCCTTTTCTCTTCTCTTTCTATTTATCTTATGTTGTTTCTCTGTGTCTGTAATTAATCGTTTGTACTTCAGACCATTTTCCTCCGTTTGTTCCTTCCTTCCCTGCAGACATTTGTCCACCTTCTTTGCTTGTGAACTTGGACTTTGTTCTTGTGTTTCTACGTTTGTGTTACCTACTGATGATATTTTGCTACATTTCTTTAAAGGTCACACCCTTAGAGAATTTTATTTGTTGTCTCAATTTTATGTTAATTTATGTTTTGTTTATTATTGTAAACAGTACTGCTTTGTATATGTGATTGAGTATGTGAACCTTTCTCAGGTATACCACATTGACCATTTATGTTTGAGTTTACGCTTTTGTATCCGTGATATCCCCTGATGGCGATTTCTGGACGGGAATCGAAACGTCGGGCAAATAAACCCTTGAATAATTGAGTCTGGTCTGTACATTTTCCGATATATATATATATATATATATATATATATATACATATATAATCTTTTTTTTTTTTTAGAAACCACCGGGAAATTGAAAAAACAGAGACCGAACGTTTTCGTCTATTTAGACATTTTGAAAGGTACCTTTGACAATGTCTTAACAGACTAAAACGTTCAGTATCTGTTTTTTCAATTTCCCGGTGGTTTCTGCAGAAATAGTTCATGTGTGTTTTGTGATTTCTTTGCATACATATATATATACAGTATATTTATATATATCTATATATTATATATATATATATATGAGAAAGGTAGAAGTCATAGGTCTGGATCTGAGCTCCGAGTTATTTCCTGATTGGTTTTGCTTTACGCTTCTTCAGAGGCATGTGACTCTGGGACTAAGCTGGCGGTATACATTGAGAACCAAGCCCACATCCTCTCCATGAAGGCAGCATCCACGAATGGTTTGGGCATAAAATAAACTACAATTTTATAATAGATATACAAGTAACTTTCAGAGACAGTTCCGGTGTGCATTAAATGTTGTTTCATATGCAAAAAAAAAAACATTCGTTTTCGAAGGGTGTGAGAATGCGTAAAACAAAAAAAAACAAAAAATATGTAAAAAGATATATATAAAGAAAATACAAACAGAATATGTTGTGTCAGAAAACAGCCGGCACCCAGTCGACACCTCAGGAAGGGTGTGACAAATCCGTCGGACACCTGACCACTGGATAAAACTTTTGTGTTAGTTAGGAGCTGTCCTGCAAAAGCTCCTTATGTCTGCACGTTTTGCTACAAATTCCGTCCATTTGATATTCCCTTTTTTTTTATGTTGACTTTGGTGGCTATGTACAGAGTTTCAACCACCTTCCTCTATCTCCAGGCTAGACTTTTCCCCCACCATCTCCGCTTGTGGCCAGTTGGACAAATGTCCTTCTTGGATCGCGCGGGCTACTAGCCCTGTGTTATCTGACTCTGGCTTGTAGAACCCAGTGGCTCTCACCATAGTATAACTCTTGACAGTTGCCACAGTGGATCCTGTACACAACATTGAGGTCGTTTGATGACTTTGTTGTTGGCGTCACTGATTCTAATCTCCTCCCGACTGGAAACAGTAAATGACGTCGATTACTGTATCCATCTGGAAAGAGATTAAAACAACTGCGTGTGTGTGTGTGTGTGTGTGTGTGTGTGTGTGTGTGTGTGTGTGTGTGTGTGTGTGTGTGTGTGTGTGTGTGTGTGTGTGTATGTGTGATTCACCTTGGTC
>NC_134813.1:39664715-39669715 GCF_046742065.1 Oratosquilla oratoria | reverse complement strand
ACACATATACATATGTATATACATATACACATACATATACATATACATATGCATATACATATACATCTACATATAAACATACATATATACATATACATATACATATACATATACATATTCGTATACATGTACATGTGCATATACATATACACATATATATATACGCAGTAGTTTAATAAATTTTTTCTGGTTGACGTCTTACGATTTCAGTTCATTCAGGGACACCTGTCGTTCTTGGAAAGAGGCACTCTTTGCAATTTTTATTCTGACTTGTGTCAGATAGTTTCGTTCAACAACAGCAAAACGGAAGGGGCTAACACGAACCAAATTGAATTGGACGATGTGTTTTGGTAGTGCAGTTATATCAGTTTCTGAGCAAATGACATTGTGGCGCGCTGGTTTCGCTCTCGTTCCGGCTACGAGGACCCGGGTTCGAGTTTGATAACAGCTCCTTGTCCTGGTACTCCTGGCATATAGGGCAAAGGTGACGAAGGCTTGGGGCTAAGCGTCTCCTAGTGTAGAGCCATCCGGTTCCAGGCTATTCGATCCGTTTCTATGGTGACCCTCGGTATAGCGAAGGGTATAAACAATACCATCACCAACACTATCACCATCACCAACGCTTTCACCATCACCAACACCACCACCATTACCACCACCACAGTGGAACAAAGACAAGATAAAATCTGACTTGACGTGAGCCTTGATGCAATGCAATTCTGTCTGGAAAAAAAGAACGACGACAACGACGACGACGACGACGACGACAACAATGACGCCAACGACAACGACGACGACGAGGAAGCATACATAAAGAACAACGATATAATCTAAGCTCAGTGCCTTCGTTTATTATTATTATAGTGCTTAGAGTAATGCTTCAAATCTAATCTCACCAGCGACAAGGCAACAACATAAAGCAAAGAAATCCCTAAGCTTATCGCCACAGATTTGGAATAAAATCATCCGCAACGACGACAACAGCAAAAAGAAAAAAAAACCGAAAGGATCTACTTTTTCTACTTCTTGCAGGTATATTCTAAAATAAAAAGAAGTAATATAACATAATGATTATCTGTACCACATTCCTGGTACAACTAGACTCTTATAAGAACTTTCTCAAACCAAGATTCGAACAAAATCGTAAATGGAGGTTCCAATAACGCAACAAAATTAATTGTAGTAAATCCAGGACTCTACAAAACAAGCCAAAGGATAATTGACACATTCATAAGCTACATCAACCCTCTCTTTATGTCTTCTGCTACAAAAATAAACACTTCTTGGGAAGACAACGCTCAGAGAGGGTTTCATGTCTCGAGGGAAAGAGGATGACAACCTCGGGTAGTACAGTGGTAACGCGCTGGCCTCGCAATCACGACGTAAACAGACCCAGTCCCGCCCTGGGCAGTGAGCTTGAGTTGTTTACGGAGGAGGTTTCTGCTGTGGGGCTGGGCATTACGGTGGGGTGTTGAGAATTGCCTTGTTCTGAGGAGAATCTTTGAGAAGGCTGATATCGGAACTGAAACCCGGAAACTTCAACTTTAAAATGTCACCACGACACACAAGAATGAAAGAAGATTCTATATTTCGGCTACCAACTGTAACCCTCTTCAGGAAGGTACATAAGACAGTGGACAATTATGTACTTTCCTGAAGAGGGCTATATTTGGTAGCCGAAATATAGAATCTTCTTTCATTCGAAGTTTATTTTCTCCGACTGTGGGTTTCTTGTGTGTTATTTTACAAATGTGCTACTAAATTTCTGTTTAAACAACGTCACCATGAGTTCTTTTGGTTGTGATAATAGCATACCCCAGCGTGTATCATTCAGAAACTACTCCGTTCCCAGCCTGGAGCCAGGGACGTGCCACCGTGATAATAGCCGTTGCCAAAAGAACGATCTGAACGGGTAAATAGGACTCAACCGCGGGAAAAAGAGAAAAGAAGAGTCGACGGACGAACGGATTGATGTTGAGTTGATCCTTGTGCCGCCACGGCCGCCGCCGCCGCGCGCCATTCACACGAGGGCGGTTCCGAGACGGCGGTTCCCTCGTTTGAAGCTTCACTGAGGCAGAATTCATTAACGGCCGAGGTAAGAAGCATTTCAAGTTCTTCGCAAGAGAGGAAAACAAATTCGCGAATGAATTAATAAGTCTATGAATATGTAAGTAAAAGAATATGTATAATGATAGATGAATAAATGAACAAAAAAACAAATAAATGCATTAACAGATAAGCAGAAACAAATAAAGCAATTGATAATAGAATAAATAAGTACAGCAAATAGCTAACTAGAGATGTAAATAAAGATAATGAAGAAACTGATAGATAGATCGATTGAACAAACTAGTGAATAAATGAAAAAAATTAAATAACAAACAAAGGGTCTAATAATACAAGTAAAGAATCAGATAAGGAAACAAATACGCAAGTAAATAAATAAGTAAACAAATAGATGATTATACGAACAAATAACATTTCCTACTAGATAGAGCGTAATTAGTGAACTTCCACGGGCTGGATTTGGAAAAAATAAAAATAAAAAAGATAATAACAACAACAACAGGCGGAGGCTGTGAGATCCAAAACCGGACAGGGATGCAAATAACGACCGTATTTCCCCTGAACATAAGGGTCATGATAAGAGACTCGGTTTGTGTGTGTGTGTGTGTGTGTGTGTGTGTGTGTGTGTGTGTGTGTGTGTGTGTGTGTGTGTGTGTGTGTGTGTGTGTGTGTGTGTCGTGCCACCCAATATTTCCTTTCAATATCCATTATTCCATTTATCATTCCAGCTTATACAGTGTTGGTGTCTCGGCTGAATAAATCGTCTAGCTGTTCTCAAAATCTAGGAGAAGCCTACGCCAGGGTAGCTGCTTGGGAGCAGGTAATATTCACCTCTGTAAATCGTAAAGGAATGTGGGATTCGAACGCACAATCAAGGAAATACGAGATAAGCAGGGTACCAATTACACTACCAATGCACATTTGGAGCATAAAGGTTCTCCAGCCATTTTAAGATTCCTCTTACGCGAAGACGCAAAAATCACGACAGGGTACTTGCACAGATAAGGAATGTCTACTTTCGATACACTGCCACCAATGGGCAATTAAAGGAAATTCGTAAGACTTTTCCCAGCTCCTCCAGCTCAGAACTAATCATTCTCTACTTTTTACCTCTTGTCTGGGAGAACAATTTAGCGTCAACGTGCATTGTCGTTAATCGGAGATTAGGAATTCAGTGACCTTGCTTTCCCGGCCTTTGTGACAAAGTCACCTTGGTTTTCGTGCATGTGGGTAGCCAACATACCAGGTCATTGGAGGAAGATGTTCGAAAACATGAAGGATCTGAATTTTGTTCATTTTAGGTTTAGGTGCGGTAGTACACTCAGTATATACATATAAACATAACGTGAGTAGAAATCGGGACTACATAAGTACCTGAGTTTATTCATGACTAGTTTCACATACAGGATTTTGAAGAAGAAAAATATTTGCAAAACTAGTCAGGAATAAACTCACACTAAGACTTCACTGTTTCCTATTCCCATTCACTTCACACACACACATATATATATATTTAAATATATATATATATATATATATATATATATATATATATATATATATATATATATATGGGTCCCAGTGATTAGAGATACATTTTAAGAACCACAATGTAATTAATTCTAAGCCATCAACATCGGGAGACCCGATGGAGGCTAACATGCAGAAACTGAAATGCGGTACTGCCAAGGACTCGAACCCGGCTAGCGCATGACAAGTGCTGTAGTGACTTACCGGACACGTCTTTAAGATTAAACTAGACACACTGCGATATACAAAGAGGGGACACTACGAGCATAGCTACCCCTTCCCGTAAGATACAACTAGTTAAATACACAAACACACACACACACACACATGCACACGCAAATACACACAATAAAGCGATTTTCCACAATACTTTTCCTTTTTTTCGAAAACCTTCAACTTAATCGGCTCTGAGTCTGCTTCTCATGTTAAGAGACTTTCGTTCGACTCTTTCTATGGTCGAGATGAAGCACAGAACTAATCCGCCTATGTATGTATGTACGTATGTATGTATGTATGTATGTATGTATGTATGTATGTATGTATGTTTGTATGTAGGCATGTATGTATGCATGTATGTATGTATGTATGTATGTATGTATGCATGTATGTATGCATGTATGTATGCATGCATGTATGTATGTATGCATGTATGTATGTATGTATTTATTTATGCATGAATGCATTTATGTATATATGTATGTACAGTATGTATGTATGTATGTATGTATGTATGTATGTATGTATGTACAGTATGTATGTATGTATGTATGTATGCATGTATATATTTATGCACTCATGTATTTATTTATCCATGTATGTATTTATTTATGCATGTGTGTATTTATCTATGCATGTATATATTTTTGCATGCATGTATTTATTCATGCATGCATGTATGTATGTATGATGTATGTATTTATGTATTTATGTATTTATGTATTTATGTATTTATGTATGTATGTATATATGTATGTATGTATGCATGTATGTATGTATATATGTATGCATGAATGTATATACTGTATGTGCGTATGAGAGTATGTATGTATGTATGGATATATGTATGTATATATGCATGTATGTATATATATATATGTATGCATGAATGTATATATGTATGTGCGTATGAATTCTCACACTTTATGACGAATCTATGAATCTATGTATATGACTTCCTAAGAAATTTCTAGCAAGATTTTCGTGTACCTAAACCATAAAGTTATTTGTTCCCAAACCACGACCATGCAGAGGCTTGGCTATGTCGTATCTTGCTCTCATCCGAGAACTAATTGACAAATATGTTGTGATTCATCCCACGAGAAGCCCTTCACTAATTGAATCGTGTTCTCGTTTTCCCACGAAATTATTTGTTCTCCAACTTGTTCTCTATTTGAGCTGAAGAA
>NC_134813.1:39654715-39659715 GCF_046742065.1 Oratosquilla oratoria | reverse complement strand
ACTGACCGCCCAATTCAAGTTTTCTTTTCCATGTTTCTTATAATTTTCTTGCTTAAAAGAAGAAGAAGAAAAAGTAAAGAGGTGAGGGGGAGTCTAAGTCCATGTGTGTGCGTGTGTGTGTGCGCGCGCGTTTATATATATATATATATATATATATATATATATATACATATATATATCCATTTATATTTATATATATTTGAGTAGCGCGGCAAGATGTTTTCCTTCGGGGATATTGAATTATATACGACGCGCGCACACACACTCACACACACATATATATATATATATATATATATATATATATATATATATATATATATACATACATACATCAGGAAATATTTTATTTCAAGTACAGCGAATTGATATAAACAATGAAGGGAATACTAAACAAATTTGGAATTTGATCTGATGTGACAAGTAGTCTCATTAACCCCTTTACTACTAGCGTGGGGGAGAGCCACAGGGATGAAAGAATCGCCTGGCGACAGCAAGAATAACGGCTACTATTCGGTACGCAAGCGATAATTGACTTGGGCTATTAACCCTTCCCTTTCGGGCGTTGCTCACTGAGATGAATAAAATCGCCTGACGGTAGATAGAAGAAAAGGAAAAACGCCACATGGGAAGGGATGAAACGGAGGGAATATTTGTGTATTATTTTATTTTGTTAGCGATTTGAGTACTTAATGTTCTAATACGGCACACATCAAAGGAATTCTATTGCTTGGTGGAAACCACTTTGCAATTTCAGCCAATAACAAGTGCAATTAGTTAATAGAGAATAATGTAATGGATTAACATTTCTAGAGCTTTTTTGAAAATGATGTAAAACCACAGTCAGTGCATTAAAAATGTTATTGATGATGCCTGAATCTGGTTTAAAAGCAATATTAAATGTTCAAAGAAGTAATGTATTTTAATTAATTTTGAACAGATCTTGTGTTTTTCAGTTTTTGTTGAACAGGAAATGAGAATGAAGAAAATGAGCGAGGGGTGAAATGAAGAAAAATGAAAATGTTTATGAAATGAAAATGAAAATTTTTTGGAAAATGTTTAGTATTCTTTTCATTGATCGTACCGATTCGTTCTTCTTGAAATAAGATTTCTTTTCGTGATATACATAACTAAAGTGAATTACCAGTAACGGCGCATGTCAATCAAATTATTTTTCCGACTGTCCTCCCGGGGATCGAACCGAGGTCCGGCGCATTAACAAACCAACACCTTACAGACTCTCCGTTGGAGAAACAAGATATCTCTAACTTGAATTTGAAGTAACTGTGATGATTCTAGGTGGATGTCTAACTACCGTCCTAACCTAATTTCACTGAGATCCCGAGCTCAGCTCACGGGTTTTCGAACTAGATTTATTAACTGCCCGTGAGTTAGGCTCGGGATCTTAGTGAAATTAAGTTAGGACGGCAGTTTGACGTCTACCTAGAATCTTCGGAGTTAGTTCAACTTCAAGTTAGAGGTCTTTTGTAGCTCCAGCGGCGCAGTCAGCAAGGTGGTCGTTTGGCAATGCGATAGACCTCAGTTCAGTCCCGGGGGTAACAGTCGGAAAAATAATTAATATATATATATATATATATGTATAGATATATATATATATATACATATATATATGTATATATATTCATATTATATATGTATATATATATATTTACATATATTTATATATATATATGTATATATATGTGTGTATGCGTGTGCGTGTGCGTGTGCGTGTGCGTGTGTGTGTGTGTGTGTGTGTGTGTGTGTGTGTGTGTGTGTCATTAAATGTGATGGCTTGTATCATTACACCTGTCTAGGATCTCTGTGCCATCTTCTAGTGTTTCTCTGGTAAGGACGACATTCTTCTGGAGCACCAAAAAACCACTTGAGACGATTACTTAATGTCACCCTCACAAGATAAACCTGAGTGCGAGAGGGACTTGGGAGTTCTGGTGAGTCCGGACCTTAAAACCAGGAAGCGGTGCATTAGCGCCAGAAATAAAGCAAACAGAGCATTAGGCTTCATTGCTAGGACGGTAACAAATAGAAGTGCAGAGGTAATTATTAAACTCTATCTAGCGATAGTTAGACCCATCCTTGACTATGCGGTACAGTTTTGGTCTCCGTCCTACAGAATGGACATCAATTCACTAGAATCAGTACAGAGAAGAATGACCAAAATGATACAAGGACTCGGAAATTTGCCTTACGAAGAGAGGCTTAGGCACCTAAACTTACACTCTCTGGAAAGACGCAGAGTGCGGGGTGATCTAATAGAAGTGTTCAAGTGGATCAAAGGCTATAACAAGGGTGATGCAAACAAGGTCATCATAATAAAACAACAGGGCAGGACTCGCAGTAATGGGTATAAACTGGACAAATTTAGATTTAAGAAGGAAATAGGCAAGAATTGGTTTACAAATAGGGTGGTCAATGAATGGAATAAACTTAGTAACCAGGTAGTAAGCGCTGAAACTATCAGTTGTTTTATAAAAACGATTAGACAACTTTATGGATGGGGATGACAGGTGGTGATGGATACGGAGCTGCCTAGTGTAGGCCTTATGGTCTTTTGCAGTCTCCTTTATTTCTTATTTCTTATGTTCTTATGTTCTTATGTAAACCCTAGAAGATGGCACACAGCTCCTGGACACGTGTAATGATGCAAGACGCCTTCCTATATTATAGGCATTATACAAGGAATTACTACCTAAGCTCAATATTCAAGCCGACGATCTGCGGGTTCTACCTAACATGCGACGTGCGGCCGCGGACCAATCAGAAGACACGACGAGAGACTGGCCCAGCCAAGCAGAGTATTGGCCGGGCGAGCGCCGGTCCCAGCCAATCAGGAGTGAGGACGAACGCCAGTGTCCCCACTGAACCAGTATATTAGCCAACCCAACTCAGCACAGAACCCTTCTTTCTCCTACCACCACAAAGCAAGTAGCACACCAATAAACGAGAAGACAAACGCCAACGTCACTGAAGAAGGTTCAAGCGAGCCGAAATCCGGATCTGCCAATGATAACCGACTACGGCAGAGTCATCACAACACTCCCTAGAGAGATCAAGACCATTCTAAGGTATAAAGAATTTACCTTGAAGAAATTTATAAACACTGAGAAAGTCATAACATTCAATGAGACATGCATTAGAGAGTTTTCTCCCCATATTTACATATATATAAATATATATATATATATATATATATATATATATATATATATATATGCATATATATAATAATAATAATGATGAAAATTATAAAACTTTATCTTCTTTACCAAATAAGCTCTTCATGCTGCTTTTCTTCAAAATGTGCGAAAGACTAATGTAAAATCATTACTTTCTACCAGAGCACTGTAAGGCTTCATTCTGCGCTGCCCTGCGTCTTTTATTCATCTCTCAATATTTTTCAGCTCTTATCAATAAGAGTGATCGTATAATGTGGCTACAAACATCGAATTTGTGTTGGGGAGTGTTTAGATGTTGATTAAAGTTTTGTTTCTTTCTGTTTCCACCATGCGTATCTACATAATAGTCCTTATCGTCTATGAACACTTTGCACCAAAATGAATAAGGAAAATTAAAGTTAATTAAGGTTATTCAAAGGAAGATTTAGAGAAGAAAGTTAACTTGTCTCCGTAAAACTGATGCCCCCGAGGCAGACTTTAGAATTAATAAACCTCTCATGCTCATAAACAGACCTTGAAGGCAATATTAAATGCGAAACATACATTGATTTACGTAACAAAGCTCCTTCTCACAAAGAACCCAAAACTCTCTTCCATTTATCGGAATAACTCATTCGGAGACCCTTTAATCTCGCAGAGCTTGATGAAGCGGAATACTTTTCTTCCTAAGAAGATTATATGGGCCTCATTAACATACACTTTAATGGAAAATACAACACCGGACTCTAACCAGATGCTGACCAGACATTTGGGAGTAGATACTAAGAAACCATCAACTGGGACTGAAGAAAAAAGAAAGGTGTGGACCTTACGCCAGGAGGCGCTGAGTAGCTGCTGCAGAGGTCTTCCTTCGCCTTTGCGCTGTAGGGAGTGTTGGGTCAGGTAAGGGTCGCCGGTGGGAAACGTAGATTCGTTCCCACAACCAAGCAAATGCGGATTATGCACAAGAGGAAAACATCCGCCTACGCGGCCCGCTTTACGGCACCAACCTTAAATTATACAGACGCTCAAAAACACACACACACACACACACACACACACACACACACACACATATATATATATATATATATATATATATATATATATATATATATATATATACATAACACATTGAATGGTCCCCAGTGAACAAATTTACACATTTTAACCACATAATTCACTTTAATTCCATGCCATCACAGTCGAGACTGACGAGGAGCTCGATGGAAGCATATATACGGAAACTGATACGTGGTCAAGCTAAGGACTCGAACCCACCTCATACATAACAAGTGAGAGTGAGTTAGCCCATCACGCTATCAGAGATATAAAACACAACTTTCTTATATTTGTATGCTTGAGTTACATACACATACACGAAATTTTTGCGTTCAACCCACCTCCGTCATGATAGTGCAATTGGTAGTATGTACGCGTGGGAAAGTATTTATAAATATATGTACTTATATTTAAAGATGAATACGTATAGATTCGAAGAATTTGAGAGGCTATAAGGTAACAAAAACAATGTCGTTACTTGTGCACTCCTTCTCATGATTCTTCAGGTGGCACGCGCAGGTGGTGGACCCGTTCTACTAAAAGCACACAAGTTGAACCAGCTGCCAATTTCTCAAGCACACAGCTGCACATCGCACAAACAATTTTTGCAAACGCATCTTTTCCTCCATCGAACTTCTCATGGCCAAAGGTTAGATGTGAGGAGCGTGTGAAATGGTTATGTAGTTGTGGTGGGTTGAAATTGAATAATAAAGTTGATATGCAGGAGCTCGTGTTGCAAAGTAAACTTGCTCTTCCCGCGTG
>NC_134813.1:39647215-39649715 GCF_046742065.1 Oratosquilla oratoria | reverse complement strand
AAGCCGATCAGAGCACGCACCGACCGGTATAAGAAGAGCCCCATACCGACATTTGTGGACTTAATCAACAACAAGAATTAACATTGTTGTACTACACACCTATTCCTCAGCTTACTGTTTTTTGTCTTGTTTTTGAATTCTTGTAACATCTTTTCTGGGAGATGAACTAAATTATATCACGGAAACCTTCAACAAACACGTCCCCTGTGTAAATTGAAAAGATACGTAAACAAATCAAAGATAATAATAAATGCAACAAAGAAACACGATATATCACAGTTCCAAACTCCAATATCAATTCAAACAAAGACACATTCTTCTTAAAAGTAGGTATTATGATAGCTAGAACATCAGGTACCAAAGTGGGATATTTGATCACACGTAGTTATAGAAACCCCACTAATGAAAAAATATATATATATTATATACAAAATACCATGTAAAAACTATCCATTATCATATTTTCGAGAAATAGGTCGTAGATTTGATAAAATATTGTACGAACACAAAAACCCACAAACTTTCTAATTTCATAGTAAGATATGCAAATAAGCATGACCACCTTCCAAACTGGGACAATACAGTTGTAATAAAGATTTAACAAAAAATTGAGAAAGATAATAGAGGCATCTTAACACTAATAATAAAATTAACACTAGGGAAGGTTTAATAAGCTTAGCAAAAACCACAAGTTTATTATTAGTTGACGAAAATAAATATACAAATGTTGTATGTCAACATCTCCTAGGCATCCTATGAGATGACCTGTGTATAAAATGCCCATTTCTTAACCTGATTGTTAGCTTTGTGGTCAAGACCCTGCGGGTGGAAACGTTAAAGCATTAAAATTCTCCCATTGTTCCTCGTCTACTTCCTCCACCTTCAGTTTTATATATATACTTAAATATATGTATTCATTTTATCATATTGTACACACACACACACACACACACACACACACACACACACACACACACACACACACACACACACACACACACACGCGACTCGACGGCGCAGTTGGTAGAGTTACCAGCTGAGACTACGGCGGTCTGGGTTCGAATCCCGTCCAGGGCTGAAATAATTTCAGTATCGCTGCGCTGCGGGTCGGTACTCCAACTCTCATGGGCGGGGAGTTGAGGGGGTGGGTATAAAGTCACAGCATTACCCATAGATTGGTCATATATGAGCTCTGAGCTCTCTTCCGGGAGGGAAAGGGCTGTCGATCACTAGTCCAACACGTGACCAAAGACCATGGTGAATCACATATACACACAATATATATATATATATATATATATATATATATATATATATATGGACGTGTATGTATACATATACATATATATATATATATAATATATATATATATATATATATATATATATATATATATATTGCTAAACAGAAATGTAGTAGCACATTTGTAAATGACACAGGAAACCCACAGTCGGAGAAAATAAACTTCGAATAAAGAAGAATCCTATATTTCGGCTATCAACTGTAGTCCTCTTCAGGAAAGTACATAAGACAGAGGACAAAGGGGAGTTATAAACTACAGAAAAGAGAAGGAATGTGGACAAATGACCTCACTCAAGCGCGGGGCAATCTGGTGTTCCCTGCCAAGATTGTGATTTGGTTTACTTGGGTCAAACCGGGAGAGAGTTGAACACTAGATTGGCAGAACATAAAATGTCAATTAGGTATGGGCAAGAAAATTCGGCTGTATTTCTTCATATCAAAAATAAGAATCATTCTTTCGACTGGGGTAAGGCCAGGTTAGCGTTCAAGTCCCACTGCGGTTTCAGGAGAAAAATAGTCGAATCAGCATTAATTGAGGAATGCCCTAATATTAATATCTCTGAAGGACAGTGGACTCCTGACATCATTTCACGCGCAGCTGTTAGCAAAATGGTACGGAGCTTACAACCCCCCCTCACCTCACCCCCTCCCACCACCCCCACCCCAGTTTGCCCCGCGCCTGAGTGAGGACATCTGTCCACATTCCTTCTCTTTTCTGTAGCTTATAAGTCCCCATTATACTCTGTCTTATGTACTTTCTTTATTCCAAGTTTATTTTCTACGACTGTGGGTTTCCTGTGTGTCATATATATATATATATATATATATATATATATATATACTATATATATATATATATATATATACACGAGCAACAAGCCGCACCCGACCCCGCTACGCAGGAGCTCAGCCCATTGGTGATTGGGTGACCCCGCTTCGCTCGCAGGCGCCTTGAGGATTTTTTTTTTATTATTATTAGTAGTAGTATGTAGATATGACGCGTGGTCAAATTTCATTTCACCATATTACATTTTGACAAATTTCATCTCGTCAAGTTACGTTTTGTCCCTTTTCACCAAATCATGTTTTGTCTTTTTTTTTTTTTTTTTTTTTTGTCAAATCATGTTTTGCCAAATTTAATTTCGCCAAGTCACGTTTTGCCCAATTTCATATCTCCTGCCAAATTACGTTTTGTCCC
>NC_134813.1:39637215-39642215 GCF_046742065.1 Oratosquilla oratoria | reverse complement strand
TTCGCGCCATCCATGCAGCCTTAACAAACCGGAACTACCGTAGTGGTTGTTAGGTGCAAAGGCTGTATCGTCTTACAGGGGGCAGAGAGAGGGTCCTGCAGGGGATATCAATAACTGGATACACCCAATCCGCATACACACACTACTTTTCTTTCATCACGCAATGGTCTCCTCCTCCTTCTCCTCCTCTTCCTGTTCCTCCTCGTTCTCCTCCTCCTCTTCCTCCTTTTTTTCATCTTCCTCTTGTTTCACCTCCTCCTTCTCCTCTTCTTCTTCTTCCTCCTGCTTCTTCTCCTCCTCCTCCTTTTCCTTTTGTTTTTCTTTCTCCTACTCCTCCTCCTCCTTTTCTTCTTCCTCTTTTTCTCTTCCTCCTACCTACTCCTTCACTTTCTCCTTTTCCTCTTTTTTTCTCTCTTCCTCCTTCTCCTCCTCCTTTTCCTCTTCCACTTTTTTCTCTTCCTCCTCCTCTTCTGACTCTTTTCCCAACAATGTTTTGTTTTCCCCAACACAAAATTACTCCTTCTCCTCCCCTCCTCCTCCTCCTTTTCCTCATCCCCCTCGTCCTCCCTCTCCCCTTCTTTTCCTCCTCGTCCTCCTCCTATTTCTCCTTTTTTTCCTCCTTGTCCTCCCTTGCCTTCTTCCTTCTCCTCCTCACCCTCCTCTCCTCTTTCTTCTCCTCCTTGGCTCCCGCTCTCCTCGTTTTTCTCTTCGTCCTCCCTTCTCCTTTTCCTCCTCTTTGCCACCGCCTTCCCTCCTTCTCCTCCTCCTCCCCCTCCCCCTTCTTTTACTCCTCCTCCTAATTCTCCTTATTTTCCTCTCTTGTCCTCCTCCTTCTCCTCCTCCTTCTCCTCTCCTCTTTCTTCTGCTCCTTGCCCCCTCCTTTCTTCCTTTTCCTCTTCGTCTTCCCTTCCTCCTTCTTTTTCCCCCCTCGTTCTCCCCTGTCCTCCCTCTCCTCCTCGTCCTCCTTTCTTCTCCTCCTTGGCTCCCCCTTTCCTCCTTTTCCTCTTCCTCCTCCTTCTCCTCCTCGTACTCCTCTCTTCTTTCTTCTCCTCCTTGGCTCCCTCTTTCCTCCTTTTCCTCTTCCTCCTCCTTCTCCTCCTTGTACTCCTCTCTTCTTTCTTCTCCTCCTTGTCCCCCCTTCCTCCTTTTCCTCTTCCTCCTCCTCCTCGTATTCCTCTCTTCTTTCTTCTCCTCCTTGGCTCCCTCCTTCCTCCTCCTTCTCCTCCTCGTACTCCTCTCTTCTTTCTTCTCCTCCTTGTCCCCCCATTCCTCCTTTTCCTCTTCCTCCTCCCCGTCCTCCTCTTCCTCTTTTATCCCCTTATTGTTCTTCCTCCTTCCTCAATTACCTTCCTCCAATTACTCCTCGCACCTCCTTAACTCTTCCCCAAACACTCAAATCCTCCCTATTGCTTACTTATTGTCTTCTTGCTCATTCTTCCCCTCCTCCTCCTTCTCCTCCTTCTCCTCTTTTTAGACTTCTTTCTTCTCTTCTTTTTCGTCTTTATCTCTTTCCTCTTCGTCCTCATCCTTTTCCTCTTCCTCTTCCATCTTCTACTCTTCTTCTTCTTCTTCCTCTTTTCCCAATGTTCCTCCTCCTCTTCCTGCTCCTCTTTCTCCTCCTCTTCCCTCTCTTCCTTCTCTTGTTAGACATTTCTCTTCTCTTCTTTTTCGTCCTTATCTCTTTCCTCTTTGTCGTTATCCTTTTCCTCTTCCTCTTCCACCTTCTACTCTTCTTCTTCCTCTTTTCCCAATGGTCCTCCTCCTCTTCTTCCTCCTCCACAGATTCCTTTCTATCTCTTTCCTCTTCGTCCTCATCCTTTTCCTCTTCCTTTTCCTCCTTCTACTCCTCTTCTCCTTCCTCTTTTCCCATTGTTCCTCCTCCTCCTCTTCCTCCTCGTCTTCCCACTCCCCATATTCCTTTATATCTCTTTCCACTTTGTCCTCATCCTTTTTCTCTTCCTATTCCTCCTCCTCTTCCATCTTCTACTCCTCCTCTTCTCCCTCTTTTCCCAATGTTCCTCCTCCTCTTCCTCCTCCTCTTCTTCTTCCTCTTTTCCCAATGTTTCTTCTCCTCCTATTCCTCCTCATCCTTTTCTTCTTCTTCCTCTTTTCCCAATGTTTCTCCTCCTCCTCCTCTTCCCTCTCCATACATTCCTTTCTTTTCAATTTCAATTTCCATATCTTTCTCATTAATTCTTCCATTTTTTTTTTCTCCTTTCTTTTTCCTTCGGCCCCAGGGTATCTGACGGTAACCAAAAGGATGATCTACAGTCTGTCCCAAAAGTAAGGAGTCAACGAATAAAAATGTTTCGTAGGGAAGAAAATGGTATATGTAAGAATTATGCAGATTCAAACAGAACATTGGCAGGAAATTCCCTCTTTTTTTTTTTTTTTTCCTCCTCGCTCGGAAGTTTGTTTTGGCAGCAAGGGGCCTCATTTCCGAAGAAACTATCTTGACTTTGTTACTGCTCTCCCTCTCTCTCTCTCTCTCTCTTTCTCTCTCATACTCTCTCTCTCTCTCTCTCTCTCTCTCTCTCACACACACACACACACACACACACACACACACACACACACACACACACACACACACACACACACACACACACACACACACACACACACACACACACACATTCACTCTTTCTCTCTCTCTCGCTCTCTCTCTCTCGTTCTCACTCTCTCGTTCTCTCTCTCTCTCTCTCTCTCTCTCTCTCTCTCTCTCTCTCTCTCTCTCTCTCTCTCTCTCTCTCTCTCGCTCTCTCTCTCCCTCTCTCTTCAACCAACACCAATAAGTTTTTTATTTTTGGGGGGAGGACGCGCTGTATATCATTTTCCCTTTAATATCCTCTCCGTCTCTCTCTCTCTCTCTCTCTCTCTCTCTCTCTCTCTCTCTCTCTCTCTCTCTCTCTCTCTCTCTCTCTCTCTCTCTCTCTCTCTCTCTCTCCCATCACTCTTTTTTCAGCCACAAACACCAAAAAGATTGTGATTTTTTGGGAGGACGCGATGTATATTCTTTTCCTTTTAATATTCTCTCTCCCTCTCTCTCTCTCTCTCTCTCTCTCTCTGTCTCTCTCTCTCTCTCTCTCTCTCTCCAGACCAGTTTCCGATACGCTTACTACAATCTCCCATCTCCCCCCAGAAAGAGATTCCCACCCATCCATTCTTCTGTATCCATCTTCATCTCCACCTCACTACTCATCCAAAAGAAGAAAAAATACAAATGTTTTCCTTAAGTCTCCTACCCTTCCCCTTCTTTCTTTTATTTTTCTTCTTCCTCCTCCTCTTCCTCCTCCTTCTGCTTCATTTCCTTCCTCCTTACATCTCATAATTCGTGCCCTCCTTCTCCTCCTCCATCTCCTCCTTCTCTTCATTAACCTCTTCCTTCTTCCTTATCTCCTCTGTCTCTTCCTCCTCCTCCTCCTCCTCCACTCATCTTCTCCATCTATGACAACTTATTCTATCAACAAAAGAGTTTGGGCTGTCAGAGCTTTCATTTCCCCCCAAAATGATCATAATGTGTGTGTGTGTGTTTGTGTGTGTGTGATTCACCATGATCTTAGATCACGTGTTGGACTCGTGATCGACAGCTATTTCCCTTCCGGAAGAGAGCACAGAGCTCGTATATGACCGATCTATGGGTAATGCTGTGACCTTACACACACACACACACACACACACACCTCCCCGCCTACGAGAGTTGGAGTAACGACCCGCAGTGCATCGATATTGAAATAATTTCAGCCCTGGGCGGGATTCGAGCCCGTATCGCCGTATCAGCAGTCGGGAACTCTACCACTGCGCCTTCGCGTGTGTGTGTGTGTGTGTGTGTGTGTGTGTGTGTGTGTGTGTGTGTGTGTGTGTGTGTGTGTGTGTGTGTGTGTGTGTGTGTGTGTGTGTGTGTGTGTTTCTGGGGCAGTCACCCGGGACATATTTGTTCATCATTACCTTGTGATCGATCCGCCAGATTCACTTCGAGCAAATAAAAATTATCAAGCCAAGCCAAGCCAAGCCAAACAAAGCAAATCCAACCCAGACCGGGTCGGGCCAAGCCAATTTAAGCCATGTCATGCTAAGACAAGCCAATCCAGACTAAGCTAGGCTAGCCCAAGCCAAGCCAAGCTAAGCCAAGCCAAGACAAGCCAAGATAAGCCAAGCCAAGATAAGCCAAGCCAAGCCAAGCCAAGTCAAGCCAAGCTAGTGTAGGCTAGGTCAAGCCAAGCCAATTCAAGCCAAGCCAAACCAAGCCAATTCAAGCCAAGCCAAGACAAGCCAATTCAAGCCAAGCCAAACCAAGCCAATTCAAGCCAAGCCAAGACAAGCCAAAGCAAGTGACGCTCAGCCACGCCAAGCCAAGCCAAACCAGGCCAAGCCAAGCTGAGCCAGGCCAAACCAAGCCAGGCTCAGCCAAGCCAGACCAAACGAAGCAAATCTGACCCAGGCCGGATCTGGCCAAGCCAATTCAAGCCATGTCATGCCAAGACAAACCAATCCAAACCAGGCTATGCTAGCCCAACCCAACCGAAGCCAAGCCAAATTAAGCCAATCAAAGCCAAGCAAGCCAAGCAATGCAAAGCCAAACTAAGCCAAACCAAGATAAGCCAAACCAAGCCAAGGCAAGCTGATGCAGGCTAGGTCAAGCCAAGCCAATTCAAGCCAAGCTAGGGTAAGCCAAGCCGTGCTAAGCCAAGCCAACTCATGCCAAGGTAAGGCGTGCTAAGCTCTGGCAAAGCAAGCATCCACGAGCGTTATCGCATTTAGCAATTAACTGTTCCTAATTTGGGCAACTTTTCCCGTTTTTTTTCTTTCTTCATCATGCGTGTGTTTTCTTTTCCCCCGCGATCTATACAAGGCGCGATTTTCTTCTGCCCCCCCCCTCTCTCTCTCTCTCTCTCTCTCTCTCTCTCTCTCTCTCTCTCTCTCTCTCTCTCTCGTTCTCTCTCTCTCTCTCTCTCTCTCTCTCTTTCTCTCTCTCTCTCTCTCTCTCTCTCTCTCTCTCT
>NC_134813.1:39624715-39629715 GCF_046742065.1 Oratosquilla oratoria | reverse complement strand
TAATAATTCCTTCTTTTTGTGGGGAAAAATGTGGAAATAGAGATTTCCTTATGGAAATTTTGTGGTAAAAATCTCACTCATTTGCGGAAACTGGCATAGATCACAGTGGCAACACTGTCCCCAACCCTACACCCGCCACCAAGGTCTTCCTCTTAGTCCACGTTCAACATACAAACATTAGTTTATCTTAGCGTTTCCCTCCCTGTGGTCAGGCATGGGTAATCCACCACCATAACATCTGGCTACAGGAAGTATATATGTTACATTACTACAAGGAACGGGCCTTTCCAGTACACCCTGGGTATGCTAGTACCCTACGTTAACACTGTCTCAGAGGGATTCCTATGTTATATATATATACATATAATATATATATATATATGTGTGTGTGTGTGTGTGTGTGTGTGTGTGTGTGTGTGTGTGTGTGTGTGTGTGTGTGTGTGTGTGTGTGTGTGTGTGTACAACATTGAATGGGTCCCAGTGAACAGATTTACATTTATCAACCACAATTCACTTTAATTCTAAGCCATCAACATCGAGAACCTCGAGGAGGCATACATGCAGAAATTGAAAAATGGTACAGCTAATGACTCGAACCTCCGCCAGCACGTGACAAGTGATAGTGACTTAATCGATTGCGCCATCTCTCTTGTTGTTGATGGCTTATCATTAAAGTGAATGTGGTTGATAAATGTATGTATGTATGTATGTATATATATATATATATATATATATATATATGTATGTATGTATGTATACATTCTTACTTCTTCTTACTTCAGCTCCTAGCAGTAGGCGTTACGCCTGTCAGCGGTCCCAACATGTTTCTCCATCTGGCCCCTCCCTCCCTCAGAGTTTCGATTTTGGGCAAGTCATGCCTACTGAGGGCTTCTTCAACAATTTCTTTCCATCCCTTTCTCGGTCTTCCTCGTGGCCTTCTTCTGTCCGGCATCCACTCCCAGCATCCCCTTGCAATTCTTCCTTCTTCAATTCTTTCTAAATGTCCCATCCATCTTAACTGGGCAGCATTATTTTGCATAGAATGCAACAGACGCCAATGCTTTTCCTTATATCTTCGTTCTTTAGTATGTATATATATACATATACATATATAAATATATATATATATAAAAATATGTATGTGTGTGTGTGTGTGTGTGTGTGTGTGTGTGTGTGTGTGTGTGTGTGTGTGTGTGTGTGTGTGTGTGTGTGTGTGTGTGTGCGTGTGTGTGCGTGTGTGTGTGTGTTGTTGGATAGTGGTTACGGTAACACAGATTTTGATAACATAACTAAAGACTTGCTAAACTGTAGTGCTTCTGAGAACGCTTCATACCAGAAAAACACAATCACTGTCTTTTACAAAAAACATTTATAGTAGTTCGTATCGGGAAGACGGGAGACGCATCAAAGATATTGTCTTCAGAAATTGTAAACCGGTAGATAATAATAATGTCATAAGCACGGTAGTTTTTTTACAATAACCCTCGCACTAGTTCCTTGGTGGTGGAAAATTATTTGTCTGGCAATTCTGGAACTTTGTCAAAAATCAATGTCGCGTGCAAGCTTAATTGTAATTTTAGAGACTGCGCGCTCCGTAAATGTCCATACATTGCATATACGACATACAGTCCCAGTAGGCACCTGACGCTTCATCTCCAACTAGGAATGATTAAAATGATTTCCAGAACCAACACCAGTCTGCCTTAAAGTAACCATTGTTCACAACACGGAAATATTTACTCATTGTAATGACATTAAATACTTGAAAATGTTAGAAGTAATGTACATTAGGAAATGGTCTCCTACCATGAATAATCAGTCCAATATGGTAACGGTCATTCCCTTATTCAATAGCTCTTCGAGACATTTGAACACAAACTGTATCACTAATTGTGACAATGCGTTCAATTCTGTTTGTATGCATATATACATATATATATATATATATATATATATATATATATATATATATATATATATGTATACTATATATATATATATATATATATATATATATATATATATATATATATATACTATCATACTTAAGTTTCTATTTACATAGCGTATAGAAAGAAAATTCGCCATGCTCCTATTCTATATTCTGAATTCTAAAACTTTAATGAACCCAAGCCGGAGTTTCCAAACCTCTTCGGCATGTCTGATGACTTTTCGTAGCACATTTCATATTTGCATATATTTTTTTTGGGGGGAGGAGGGAAATATGTTTAGAATACGACCATACTAACAAAGTCATAATAACATGTTTCGACCGAGGCCAGGTCTCCCAAGAAGGCACTTGTCTGTTGAGTGATCAGTCGTGAATTCTGAATTTCATCCGCGTTTCATTGAGTTTCCACTTCACCTCTCAATCACGAAAACGCCTTAGATCGGTCCCTACCGCTTTCCCTTAGCTGCCACTTGCCCTAGCTGTACGCGCACATAACAGGTGTTTATATTCCTTTTGAATAAGAAAAGTAAAACTTGATTGATCAAGATTCCATTTTTAAGCTTAGTCTGTCCCTTTGCATGGATAGAATTGGTTGGATTAATCAAAACAAAACTATCTAGAATCAGCGTATTATCGGACCAAAGCATAAACACAGTCTTCTTTTGTACCAGGTAGTTCTTATCCTAATAACTTGGCTTCCGTCATTCTATGCTATTCATCACTGAGGTGACCCTTTAGTAAAGATAAAGTTAAACCCATCTCGCTTAAAACCCTTCCCTACATTACAGTACTTTCCCTTTTATTTTCGTTGCCGGCAGGCCATTTTATCGGTGGCGCGGCTTTGGTCAGCTGCTAAAAGCGCTAACTGCCTTTTTTGCATGACAATAGCGGAACGCGTCATGCACTGAGCAACCCATCCATAATCGATTTCCCATTCGACATAAAACCTGCATTGACTTGGCTTGTTCACCCTTTATACGCCGCCCTTTGTGCCCATCAAGGCCCTCGGCTTCGCTGACAATGACGCGTTCGAGTTTTGGTTAAAACTTTTGTGTTTTGTACGATTCGAAGTGCGAGCGCCGCCGCCGCTGTGCCTCGGTCATACTCGAACTAGGTTTGTGGGCGCGAGGACAATGGATCGATCTCCGCTAATATTACTATGAATTCAACAACAGTAAATAACTAATACAACTGTATATATGAATAAATATACATATACACATGTAATAATTTCAGAACATAATAAAAATCCGACAATAAGCTCTCCCAGGTGGCCCGTGAGATGAAGGCGGTGTGTTTATTTTGTCCGATTGTGACCAAATGTTGTAGGCGTTGATAAGGATACTGTGAGATCGAAACGTCAGCAATAAATTCTCCTTCTATTTCCTCATTTCTTTCTCCACCATCATTCAAAAATCTGTCAGTGTTTTTATTATTATTATTATATATATTATATATATGTTATATATATATACATACATACATGCATATATATGTGTTTGTGATAATAAACAGCAGAGTAAAAACAAAAGGATCTCATAAGTGATGTGAACCCAAAAATAATCACCCACCACGTACTCTACGAGAAGGTATCCCTACATTGGTAGCTTTCGTATAGACAGATTACGGTACATCTATCTACATAAGAACATAAGAATGAAGGAGACTGCAAGAGACCATAAGGCCTACACTAGGCAGTTCCGTATCCATCACCACCTGTCATCCCCATCCATAGAGTTGTCTAATCGTTTCTTAAAACAACTGATAGTTTCAGCGCTTACTACATGGTTACTATGTCTATTCCATTCGTCGACCACCCTATTAGTAAACCAATTCTTGCCTATTTCCTTCTTAATTCTAAATTTGTCCAGTTCAAATACATTACTGCGAGTCCTGCCCTGCTGTTTTAATATGATGACCTTGTTTACATCACTCTTGTTAAAGCCTTTGATCCACTTGAACACCTCTATTAGATCACCCCGCACTCTGCGTCTTTCCAGAGAGTGTAAGTTAAGGTGCCTAAGCCTCTCTTCGTAAGGCAAATTTCTGAGTCCATGTATCATTTTGGTCATTCTTCTCTGTACTGATTCTAGTGAATTGATGTCCATTCTGTAGGACGGAGACCAAAACTGTACCGCATAGTCAAGGATGGGTCTAACTATCGCTAGAGTTTAATAATTACCTCTGCACTTCTATTCGTTACCGTCCTAGCAATGAAACCTAATGCTCTGTTAGCTTTATTCCTGGCGCTAATGCACTGTTTCCTGGTTTTAAGGTCCGGACTCACTAGAACTCCTAAGTCTCTCTCGCACTCAGTTTTCTCTAAAAGCGTGTTATCTAAGCTGTATCTATTTTCGGGGTTGTGTAGCCCTACGTTTAACACGCTACACTTAGAGATATTGAAGTTCATTTGCCATTTCACCGACCATGTGAACAATTTGTTAAGATCATCCTGCAGAATCTCTGCGTCGTCTCCTGACCTAATTCGGTGTCCTATTTTAGTGTCGTCCGCAAACTTACTAACATCACTATACGAAAGTTACCAATGTAGGGCGCTACCCAAATGCCCGGGGAGAGTGCCCGAACACTTACAAGAGGTCTGTTGTTAGAGCTTACGTCAGGAGAGACTTGTCCCACTGCAGTACGTAGAGAGCCGTCCATGCAGGTCTAGAGCGTGTTAGGTAGATTTTAAGGAATAATGGGTGTCCTGGTAACAACATAGAAGACTCTATCAGGAAGAATATGGAATTCCTCACCCAAACCAAAACCAGCATGGTTAACAACGTGAGGACACTAACCACATACCATAAGATTGATTATAGCGCGGCTTATAGACAGGAAGTTGACATCCTTCGTAGGATCATTTTCAATGGGGTAACGCCTAAGGAGCCCTACGAGAGGGTTTTGCTGAGAGTATTTAGCCGTTCTAACCTAGTAGCCTTCCTCATTATGAGGAATAGCACCGCCCCTGTGAGCGTTAAGGAATCGAAAACCGGTGTAGTTTATCAATTTACATGCTCAGAAGAGGCGTGCCAGCTTCTTGATGTAA
>NC_134813.1:39617215-39619715 GCF_046742065.1 Oratosquilla oratoria | reverse complement strand
TAGCGAAGAGTCTGTTTTGAAAGGTCTCGACTTAATGCCTTCAGAAAAAGAATTCGCGGGGAAAAAGAAAATATGAAGTTTCATCTTCCCCGCAGAGTTCTGTAGAGATTGAATTAGAATGTGTGTTTTTCTTTTAAGAGAAAAAAAAAACTGCGGACAAAGATAATTGGATTCCTCCCTTCCCGAGACACGCACGCCGGCCTTAACTCTGAAATAACATCTGGATTCTACCCGGATACTCTGAAATTCGTTAAAAGGAAAAAAAGTCCTAAAGAAAATCTCCTGCAGTACGAAAATAAAAAAAAGAAAAGAAAATACTATATCCGAGTTTATAAGATGACGCTGTTTTTATTGCGGAGGCTGAAATGATAGCCTACGGAATATGTCACCACCTCGGAGTCACGAAAGGTGAAAGAGGCGAGAGATAAATACTTAAATATATTATGTTTCTATACATGGAGGGCACATGGGTAATACACACGTGTATGGACAGAATACGAAGCAAACAGGAAACTATAGATATCTTTGAGGTGATATACATGGAAAAGGAAGACTGGAGGAAGGGGATAGGTTATGGCAGCGGTTCTTAAGATTTTTCATCATAGGATCCCCTCAAGCCTCTTTAGGGTATTACCGTTACTCCTGTAATACATTTTGAAACCGCGGTGAACCTTATGAAAAGGCAAGATAAAACCCTGGTTGTGGTTGATATGTTTACTGTAGCAGGCTGTGGCAACACGCCACTACTGTAGTGTCCCCTTAACGCATATAGCATTTTTGTAAAATAAAGTTACTGTAATTTAAGAACTATTGTATGTGTTTATGATAATAGAATTATATATTGTAAATAATGTTGTCACATACTAGGATAGCCTTTATAAGGTGAAAAGTATGTGAATGTATTATTATTGTATAAATGTACAAATAGAATATTGATTATTTTTTATTTATGTCATGGCGGGCGGAAATTCAATATAAGTCCAAAGAGATTTAGAGTTTGTTTTAATCCTTCTCTTACGGACGATTACCATTCACCATGAAGTGGTAACAAGTCACATCAATGCCACCGCATTTGTGACCAGCGTTACAACCACCAAACTGGTAAAAGTCCCAAGTGTCTAATACAAACATGTGAAAATATATCATTCCCCCGAATCCTTTGCGACCCCCTAAGAAACCCCAAACAACCCCTTAGAGCAGTACTTCTCAACCTGGGGACCGTGACCCCCTTAGGGGCCCACAGAGTTTCAAAAATGGGGCCGCAAGTCTGAAACTAGTGGTTGTTAGTGGAAACACAACGATTAGATTAAGTGAAGGTGTGGTTTCCGGTAGACTAAAGAACAGCACTACATAAATTTAGGTTACATTAGGAAACGTGTTGAGAACCACTGCCTCAGAGGGTCACGATCCCCAAGTCAGTGGTTCCCAACCGGTGTGCCGCGGCACCAATGAGTGCCGTGAGATCAACTGAAGGTTCCGCCAAAATTCAGGGCAAAAATAATTTTCATATTACCGACTCTCTCTGTCATCCATTTTTGTTCATTAAAACAGCATCAGTGTAAAAACGAGTATTTTCATATTATCCAGGGACAAAATTTTGCTACACTGATGCTGAATCAACAAAATACTGACAAACCAGAATTTAGATTTTCTAATAAGGATGCTGGGGACTTCTGAAAGGCTTGGCAAGGGTGCCTCAAACCAGAAAACCTTGGGAACCACTGCCCTAAGTTAAAAACCACTTGGGTATGAGGTGAGGAAGAAAGGAGGAGGCAAGAGGAGACTCGAGGGGGTTATGTGGATGTAATAGAGCATCAATGGAAGCTGCAAAAGGAAATATATAGAGCAATAGCTGTACCGCCTGTTATGCATCAGATCGTTTGAAGGCTTTGGCCGGAGTTACGTGAATGGACTTGAAGGGTACAGCAAAGGACAACGAGTAAACCGTTTCAGGACAATATCCCCCCAGACAAAAAAAAAATCAATACCCCCCTGGACAATATCCCCCCTAGGACAAAATCCCCCTAGGATTTTTTGTTTTGTTTTTTGTCCTTGTGGGATATTGTCCTAAGGGGGATTTTGTCCTAGGGGGGATATTGCCTGGGGGATATTGGTAGGGGGATTTTGTCCTGGGGTTTTTTGTCTGGGGGGGATATTGTCCTAGAATCAGAGTAAACAGACCAGCCTGAGGTAATTGGGGTCATGTCATGATTAATCAATCGATTAATTAAGTGATCCTTCGGGTTTCGCTTATCCGCAACCCCATTGCGGATGGCAATGGTCCTTAGAACTTGGAACAGATTTCTCTGGGAGGAAACCTCGGAATGTTGTCTGTGTTGAATTAGTGTAGGATTGTATCTATGTCACAGGCTGAAAGCTTTAGGGAGAGAAGAGCAGATTCCAGTTGTCAACTCTCAATGTGTGAAAAGTGTAAGAAACATACTTGAAGTAGAGAGACATCTTCAACCTCAACCCAAAGATCGAGTGTCAGCCCTTCGGG
>NC_134813.1:39602215-39609715 GCF_046742065.1 Oratosquilla oratoria | reverse complement strand
CCAAGGACTCGAACCTACGCTAGCACGTGACATTTGATAGTGACTTAACCGATTGCGCCATCAAAAGAGATATATATATAAAGATCAAATGAAAGGATAAAAAGACAATATCCTCCACATAGACTTACATGAGAACAGAAACGTGAATAGAGGAAGATACTAACGAAAAGAGTAAACTTTGTGAGAAAAAAGAAAGTACAAAAAACGGAACGAAAGGCCTAGCAAGTTGACTATGGGGAGGAGAAAATGGATTTTATGAAGAGACACATGTAACAAAGTCAATTAAGACGAAGGTGAGGGGGATGGTATGGGAGACAGAATCTATTCAGTCAGATTCTCAAAAAAAAAAAAAAAAAAAAAAATCAGTGAAATGCAGAAAAAAAAAGAGACAAGTAAAGGGAGGACGTATGCAAAGTAAGGTAAGACACTCCCTTTAACATCTTTACTCTAATGACGCACTTCAGATATTTTATTCTACCTAAGGGCAGATGACTTTATTCAGTTGATGGTGGGAACTTTGGATGATAAAGTAAATACAAAGAGTTCAGAGCGTAAGACAGAACAAATTGGAATCCGAAATAGGATTTTATAACAACTGGATGTATACCGAAACAAATTGGATAAATTGAAAAAATGGATAAAAGAAGAACAAAATTAATATGAGTAATTAAAAAAAATTCATACCATTAGAAATATCAAAAGTAGACGATTTATCTTAACAAGACAAAAATATAATTAACAAACGAAAGAGAGAGAGAGAGAGAGAGAGAGAGAGAGAGAGAGAGAGAGGAGGGGGGGGAGGGGAGAGAGAGAGAGGGGACAGAGAGAGGAGAGAGAGAGGGGAGAGAGAGGAGAGAGAGAGAGAGAGAGAGAGAGAGAGAGAGAGAGAGAGAGAGAGAGAGAGAGAGAAAACAGAGAGAGAGAGTAGAGAGAAAGGGAGAAAGAGAGAGAGGGGAGAGAGATGAGAGAGAGAGAGAGAGAGAGAGAGAGAGAGAGAGAGAGAGAGAGAGAGAGAGAGAGAGAGAGAGAGAGAGAGAGAGAGAGAGAGAGAGAGAGAGAGAGAGGAGAGAGAGAGAGGGGAGGGAGAGAGAGAAATAAAACTCCAGTAGAGATAACTAACAACTGGTGGACAGATCGTTTGTGAATAAAACAAGAGTATAGAAAATACACAAGCCGAACCAGATTTAGAGCTCTTGTTGTGTGGGAAACTATTTCAGATGAAACAGAAAAGCGTTCAATTGCGAAAAGAGAAGACTGAGGATGATACCAAAGCAAACGATACATAAAGAAAATGGACGGAGATAATTGACCAAAACAATAAAGGATGCGTGTATAGACATAGACGATAAAGTTCACAAAGCTTAGAACAACAGATCACTGGACATGCAACAAAAATAATAAAAGAAAGGGAAAAAAGACGTGAGATTTTATTAAAAGTGTGGAAAGGGCCGTACAGGAACGAGGAATTGAGAACAACAAAAATCAAAAATCAAAAATCAAAAATCACAAAGGGCGAAAACGTGACCTGAGACTAAGTTCAATTTAATCTTTAAGAAAAAGAAAAATAATAATAATAATAATTAATAATTAATAATTAATGATGATGATGATGATGATGATGATGATGATGATGATGATGATGATGATGATGATGATGATGATGATGATGATGATGATGATGATGATGATGATGATGATGATGATGATGATGATGATGATGATGATGATGATGATGATGATGATGATGATGATGATGATAATAATGATAATAATAATAATGATAATGATAATAATAAATAGCGAAAAAGATCGAAAAGAATAAAACACAGTTTTACGCTCGTGGAAGACCATAGACCCCATTGGGTGGGGGAGGAAAGGGGGAGGAAGGGGGAGGAAGGGGAGGAAAGGGAGGGAAGGGAAGGGAGGGGAGGAAGAGGAAGGAGGGGAGGAAGGGGAGGGAAGGGAGGAAGGGGAGGGAGGGTATGAAATGGGAGAGGGAGAGGGTGGAAGAGGAGGAAAGAGAGAAGAGGAGGAAAAGGGAGGAAGAGGAGGAAGGGGAGGAAATGGGGAAGGGGAGGAAAGGGGAGGTTGGGGAGGGATGGGAGGAAGGGGGATGGAGGGGAGGGAGGGGAGGAAGGGGAGGGAGGGGAGGGAAGCGTAACGGAAGTATGAATATACATAGAGAAGAAAACCAAAATGTAAATAGGAAAGACGACATCGCGGGCAGCAACCAGGACAAAACGAACTTAGTCCTTTCAATACAGTAACGCATAGTCCCAGGTTTCACTTCCAGCCCAAAACAGACGATTCCATTCATTTGTTTGGGGACAATTTCGTTTCTGAAGGCAAACTTCACCGACCGAGACCTTATGCGACCCATTCTTTAGTTGCTTGTCCTTGGCCGTCATGGAGTATACCAACACGGTCACCGTACTGAGAGTGTAAACTGAGTGAATTAGGGGGACCAGGGAGGCTCTACAGATTAGACCACCGGTTCTTAACCTTTTCCAGTGTCCGTGGCTCCTTGATATTTCAGAAAATTTTCTCTTACCAACATCCAATACAAATACAATGCAAACACATGAAAAAGATTAGTGATACAAACCTTGCTTTGCTTTCTCATTGTAGATATACAGTACCATGCACTGGCTATCATGTCTCGTACCCCCAGATTTAAGGTTTTGTTCCCCCTTGGGAGCAGAGCCGTAGCAAGGAATTAAATTTTGGGGGGAGCTAATTATGCTTTAGGGGGGCTGCCGTTGTACTGTGCCCACACACAAACACACAAACACACACACACACACACACACACACACACACACACACACACACACACACACACACACACATATTTTTGATACTTTTGAGTAAAAATAAATTGGGGGGGTTAATTGGATTTGGGGGGCTAAGCCCCCCATAGCCCCCCATGGCCCTACTTGGGGGGTACAGGAACCCCAGGTTAAGAACCACTGGACTAGACGGACCGAAAAGAAGCACATTAAAGGAACCAAGATATCCGTGATGAAGTAGGAGGCGTGAAGAAAAGATATGAAAAAGATCAGCAAAAGAATTAAAAAATAAATTATTAAATAGATAAATGATAAGATGAATAACTAAGCTAGCAAACAAATGAATAAGCAAATAAATGATAAGTAATAAATGGATCATGATTGATAGATAAATGAAAAAATTAAAAATATGTAAAATACAAAAATAAATGGATATATCTACATATAGATATATAATTTCTAATTAAACAAATATATTAGTTGACGAATGATCAAATAAAAATCAAATTGATTAGTAAAATGAATAGATAAAAAAACCAAAATAAAGACATGAGGAAAGAGAGAAAAAGAGTGCGGGAATAGAAAATGGAGAGACGGAAGAAGAGAGAACTAACAAAGTAAACAAGAACACAGACCAGATTGACCAATAACGGGCTAAAAAACGAATCAAGAAAACGAAGGAAAAGACATAGAGAAAGACGTCGAAAAGGCATACAAGATGAAGAGAAGAAATCAATCTATATATAGAAAAAGACTAAACTTTATGAAACTACTACAACCTAACACTAATACTCAGACTTAAGACTTACTAAATTATAAGCCGCTACCCCTTCCCACACCTTGAGCTGTGATTGGTGGTACTTCGACCAATCAGAGGCCAAAGCGTGATGGGTGAGCTATGCTTTGAATAAATGTTGTTACAAGATACAGTTATACGTATTTCGCGTGAATTAATAGTTTCAGAAACTAAGGGGATTTGTTGGAGAGAATGGATAGAAACCTCAAAGAGGAGACAGTAAAGGTGGTATTCTTAAAAAATTCTTTCCTTATATAAATATTGTATAAATCCTTGGAAGGGAAAGATTTATGGAAGGGAAGATTTTTTTAAGAATACCACCGTAATAATCTTACCGTGGTATTCTTCAAAAAATCCTTATATAAATCCTTGGAAGAGAAAATATTTACAAAAAGAAAGATTTCTTTTAGATTTCCTGTAAGATTCTCACGGTGGTATTCTTAAAAAAATATTTTCCTCATATAAATCTTTCCCTTCCAAGGATTTAAGATTTATATAAGGAAAGAATTTTTTTAAGAATAGCACCGTTGAGTCTCACTAAGAAGACACAAAATGAAGACAAACTTACGAAGGACAAGGTAGATTCTGGATAGGACAAAGAAGATATAGATGATTCTGACAAAAACAAAAGAAAAAAATAGTAAATTTGATGAATGAGAAGAAGAAGGGACTGGAACAAATCTTGTAGGACATAAAAGGCGAACACAGAAAATACTGCCGTCATAATACGTTTTAATTGAGAAAATATCAACAAAAAACAAATTCAAAACATGAGAGCTCAAGGCATTAGATGTCGAGGAAGGACAAAATAAGAGGAGACAGAAATAGAACTAGTGAAAGGTATACGTGAACGAGACAAAGGATAACAAAATGAACATTTAACAAAACCCGGCTGTTTGGAAGAAAACAAGTATAGATAACAAGGAGAAAGAATAGGATAGAGATTAGATACGTTCAGTCAATCAAATGAGATTTTTGCAATTTTTTTGTGTTATTTTGAAATTTGGTAACAAAGACTTACAAGAATAATGTCGTAGAGTAAGTCGTCAATGGACGAAAAATGTGTAATAATTTGCCAGGAATGAAAAAAAATAAATAAATAAATAAATAAAAACAAAATTTTGTCTACATCCTCAGCCAAGACAATCACTGGTAGGACGAATTTTCCCAACCACTTTCAGGCACAAAAGCCAATTAACCTCTTCAATTCGGCGGGTCCCCTCTGATGATCGCAAAAGTAGATTTTAGAGCAAAAATGTTTTTAACTCGTTTTTATACGTCGACTCTCCTTTGGGTGAATTAGATCACGTGACGATATGTACAAGAGAATCATTATTCGACAACACGGTGTTGAAAGAATCAGGGAAATAAAATGAAAAAAAAAGAAACTACATAGTAATCCAATACAATGAACGAAAAGATGTGACAATTCATCGTTCAGTCTACCAGATGACGAATACTAAGAGAGAGGGAGAGAATGACGAACAAGAACGTCATATATGGAAACAAAATAAAATAAATTTCCTCGCTTGAGAGGAGGAAATATAATCAAAAAGAAGTCTTGGGTACAGAAGTAGAAAATACGATGATCTATGAAAATACAAGAAATGTTTATATATGGTAATTTCAGGATGGAATGAGATGGGGAGTTCGGACGATAAAGTGAGTAATTTCTATGAAAATACAGAATATGTTTGTGTATGATAATTACTACTAAAGTAAAACTTGAGGCCTGGAGAGCCAAATGAAAAGATTTCACATATGTACAATATTCTATGTATGCATATATATATATATATATAATATCTATATATGTATGTATATATATACACATACACACACATATATACATATAAATACATACATATATGCGAGTACATATACACTTACATATACATATACATATACACATACATATGCATATACATATACATATGCATAGGCATATACAAATACATATATATACATATACATATACATATACATACACATATACATATACATATACCTGTACTCACACATTTACATACACTGTACATATACATAAGCCCACACGTATACATTTACATATAACAAAGTCGATAGTATATTGGAAATTGATACTACTACTGAGAAAACAAAATCAGAAAGAAGACATTAAAAACAATGGACAGGTTTTGCCACAAAAGAAAGAAAGAAAAGAGTAAAGATAAAAAGGCAGTTATGGAAGACACTAGATACAGCAGAGGGACGCGAGGAAGTGGTCAGCATGTCCGAAGTGAAAGAAACTCAAAGTCGAAATTAAATTTTGGGGAGAGAGAGTGTCCCAGTAGGGCTGTCTGGCAGTATAAATGATAGTCTGTGCAGAGAGAGAGAAAAAAAAAAAAAAAAAAAAAAAGGGGAGAGTTGGTCCCAGTATTGAAAAAAAAAGTTCAGATTGACCAACAAGATCTGCGGTTTGACACAAAACCATACAAAACCTTTTTTTGAGTTCCACGAAACCAAAATGACTAAACTTACAACAAAAAAACTCAAAAATCATTGGTCAGGGCAGCAAAAGAGTTCCTTGAAAATATATAATAAATATCGAAAAAAAAAAAAAAATCTGAGATTAAAAAAGAAAAAAATTAAAAAGAAAATGGTGGGCACCTCGTTTAATGGGCGGTCCTACATGAGAGGTTTCTGAAAAGACTTGGAAACCTTATTTGCGGGACGCTCAGGTCTTCCGTGGACAAGGCGGCCTGCGGCACAGTGCCTCGATGCCGCGGGAATATTGGTGCCTCAGAGAGAAAACTGTGCCTAAAAGAGCCCGCGACAGTGGCACTCAAAAAAAAAAAAAAAAAAAAAAAAAAAAAAAAAAGAGAAAAAAAAAAAACCAAAAACAACAAAAAAAAAAAAAACACGAAGAGGAGGTGGGAGAACAGAGGGTATGGCAAGAGCTGGGACCAAGCAAGGCACCAAGGAAGGGCTGACACAGTGGAAACTCAATCTACCCACTTTAACAGGACGGCACACTTTATATTGTTCATTCTGGCTACCGCCAGACTGCTTGTTTGTTTGATTGATTTTTGTTTGTTAATGAGATGGGAACCTTAGGCAAATGGAAATCAGCCTCCCCTCGGTGACGGCTTTTATACACTTTCTTCTGGCTAATTTTGAACTGATTTTATTCAACAGAAAGACAGAATCAAAGCAAACGCAAAAACAACAATTTCCTTAATAGACAAATAAATATAAATAAATAAATGAATAACAAATAGATAAATGAATAATCAAATCAATTGATGAAATGAATTAGATAATCAAATAAATCGAACAAGTGAATAAAAAGATGAATAGATAGATAAATAGACCAGTAAATAGATCAATATAATCAAAGTAAATGAAATAGTTTTAAAAAATTAGATCGATAAAATCGTGTATTGTTAGCCAGAACAAGATTTACGAAGAGAATCTTGAAGCCAATCTGTCGAATCAACGACAAAGCCTCTTACCCTTTCAATACGGTGACCTAGAGAAGACGCCCATTAAAGGTTTTATTCTGGCTAATGCTTAAACGATTTCATTCAGCTGAGGAGGACCCAACTTGGGTCATAGAGGGGTCCCGGTCCCTCAGGGCTCCATTCAGCCCAAAGCCCGCCCTCATAACTGAATAAAATCGGATGAAAGTTAGCCAGAAGAGAGGGTTTAAGTCGGCGTCACCGTATTGAAGGAATTGAAATATGACGCAGAAAGGTAAGTGGAGAGTGCTGTTGGCTCATGGTACAACGGGGGGGAGGAGGAGGAGGGGAGGGAGGGAGGGAGGGAGGAAGGAAGGAAGGGAGGGAGGGAGGGAGGAAGGGAGGGAGGGAGGGAGGGAGGGAGAAAGGGAGGAAGGGAGGAAGAAAGGAAGGGAGGGAGGGAGGGAGGGAGGAAGGGAGGAAGGTAGAAAGGGAG
>NC_134813.1:39587215-39597215 GCF_046742065.1 Oratosquilla oratoria | reverse complement strand
AGAGAAAAGAATAATGGGAGTAGGAGGGAGGAGGAGGAGGAGGGGAGGAGGAGGAGGAGAGGAGGAAGGAGATGAAAAGAATGAGGGGGAGGAAGAGGTGGAAGGAGAGAAAAGAATGAATGGGAGTAAGAGGGGGGGAGGGGAGGAACGAAGAGGAGGAGGGGAGGAGGAGGAGGAGGGAGGGAGAGAGGGAGAGGGCGAGAGGAGGAGGAGAGAGAGAGAGGAGGAGAATTGAATCCTTCACCATTGTGACGACCTTTACAATCTTTATTCTGGCGAAACGCCGGGAGACTATTGGGCCGATGCAACCAGACTTAGAAAACGTAGCGATTCCAGCACCGAATGTTGGCTAGTATGGACAAAAAAAAAAAAAAAAATGAAGAGTATGCCACCGGGCCCCGATAGGGGGCTTGAGTACTTTAAAATAAAGACAAATTGGGTAATTTGATGGAACAAAGTGGCCTAAAGGAGAGGTGAGACAGAAATAAATTTCCCCAACTCCTTCTAGCTTTTGACGTGTTCTACATGTTTCATTCTAACTAAACCTAGATGAGGTCCTAATGTGCAGGCCAATCACTACACTCAAATGAAATTGCCTAGTGCAATGAGGTCATCTTATTTCAGTCAGAAGAAAAAAAAACGTTCGATAGGTCATTTTCATTTTTATTTGAGGTCGCAAGAAAATCCTGGAAAATAATTTTGGTTTCCAGACCCGAAGAGGAATGGTTCGTGCACAAAGGAAAGTAAAATAAATTGTAAAAAGAAACAGTAAAAAGGAGCGTTTAGTAAGCATTTCGATGCAGGAGGGAGGCACCAAATGACCCACAAAAAGAGAAGTAGAGCAAGAAATAAAATAAAATAAAATAAAATAAAATAAAATAAGATAAAATAAAATAAAATAAAGATTTGGATTAGAACTTGGCGGGTGTTCTTCAGCATCACAGTCCCGAGGAATAGATTTACAGCATCAATTTCCAAAGTTCTTTCGCAATTTGCAAAATTCTTTCGACCGTCCCCGAACTCGTCCGACCGAACTCGTCCACAGACGCCGCAAAACGATAGTTGTTGGCGAAGGGAGGGAAGACATCAGTCGTTTTGATATGTAGAAGACCAAACGGAAGTCGAGACTCATCCCTTTCAGTTTGAAGAGCGACAACACGAATCCAGAAGACAAAATTGAATTTAAGTGACAGGAGACGAGGACCCACATCGATCTACTATAGGACCCGGAGGATAAAAAATCCCCGAACTCGAGAACGAGGGATGCAAAAGACGAGAAACCCGATGGGCTCGGGGAAAAAGAAAAATGTCGAATTTGGAGTGTGGGTCTCCGGAGTCGACGTTTGAGAAGATGGAGTGGCCATGAAGAAGAACGAACCATGTAGTGCGGAAGCTAAAGTGGAGATTGTGCCAAAGCAAGTGGGTTCAGACGGGGCCCCCCGGCATTAGATGAAGACAAAGTGGACTAAGACGAGAACGTGGAACAAAGGAGAGAGTCTGTGCGGGTAAAATGACGCGGGAGAGATGGAAATTGAAGTAAATAAAAAACAAATAAACAATGAATACACAAGACATCAACTACTATACAAAAGCAAATTTAATACATAATATATGGTGCGGAAGTTATCTCAAAAACATGTGTTTTGGTTAATAAACAAGACAAAAATAAGAATAGAGAAGAAATAGAAAATGGAAAATACAAATATAAATCAGATGCAGAGGATGCAGAACAAAATTAGCTTGAAAACCAAAAGTAAAAAAAAAAAAAAAGACAAAAAAAAAAAGGATATACATGCAAGAGAAAACAAAACAGAAATAAGAACAGAGACAAATAATTCACATGGAATTCGGAACTAACTCCGACTGAAAACCACAAACTCAAAACAGAAGAAAGAATAGGTCGAGAAGAGAGGAAGACATAAGAGAAAATGAAGCTTTTGATAAAGGAGAAAGAGCGAAAGACGCAATGAGTGTAGGAGAAACTATTTGGATTCATTCCGGAGCTTGGAGAAGGAAGAGGAGGAGGGGGGGAGGAGGAGGAGGAGGAGGCGGAGGCGGAGGAGGAGGAGGGGGGAGGAGGAGGAGGGGGAGGAGAGGAGAGGAGGGACTTCATACAACGACAAGAAAAAGTTTGTAATGAAGAAAAATGTGAAGAAAGGCTTGATAAAATATTAGAAAAAAATACCTGACAGGACGCGAATGAAGTGCAGCGAGTAGACACAGGGTTGATTAAAAGTTCCGAAAATGATGATCCAGAATACAAAAATCTAAAAAATATATATATACATATATGTACGAGTATATATGTACATATGTTTATATATATATATATATATATATATATATATATATATATATATATATATATGTATATATATATATATATGTATATGTCATAAATTTTTATGACCGTCGCGTGTAGGACTCGAACCTACCGCTCAGAAGCCATAAGGCTACTGGGCAGCGGTAGGTTCGAGTCCTACACGTGACGGTCATAAAAGTCCTCTGATTGATGTCGCTGTCCACTAACGAATTTCTCTCTCTCTCTCTCTCTCTCTCTCTCTCTCTCTCTCTCTCTCTCTCTCTCTCTCTCTCTCTCTCTCTCTCTCTCAAACACACACACACACACACACACAAACACACACACACACACACACACACACATATATATATATATATATATATATATATATATATATATATATATATATATATATAAGCAAGTAATGAGGAAAAGACAGAATAGTTAACGAAGAGTATATGCACAGTGTACTAAGAGGTGAGTAGTATAAAGCTTAATAACAGAAGGGCTGAGGATATGATAATGTAAATCAGAAGGGGACAAGGAATGTAATGAAAGAATGAAAAGGCTAAATAGAGAAGAAACAAAAAACAAAGAGACGCAGATGACGCGTAATTAAGGAAAGAGAATTCAATAATCAGGGGAAGCAGGGATTCGAATTTCTTAAAGAAAAAGAAAAAGGAGTTACTGGCAGCAACGGTAATGTGGATGAATAGCAGGAGAGGCTGAATAGGCTGGATATGCTGCTGGATAAGTGAAAAATCAAAAAACAGAAACTGGATTACCATGAACGGGGTGGAGCGCGCTGACGGCTAGCAGGCTCGGGTGAAGGAGTAGAGGGAGTAGAAGAGGCAGAAGCACGAGCGCCACAACGCCCTCACTCCATCTCCATCCATCCATCCTTCCCTTGTCCTTCGTCGTCCTCCTAAGGTCGTTGTCCTTTCGGTGTTGCTTCCAGAGGCGATAAGGAGCCGCGACGGAGTGACCTTCACCTTCCTGTTCCTTCTTCTGAAGAAGGCTAAAGTCGTCGAAGGGGAACTCCCCCCGGGGTCCCCCAGGGTCCGGCGACGTTTCTGGTGAGCCCGGAGGGCGTGAGACCCAGACTCTACCCTCTCGGTCTCACAACAGCCTCCGAAGACGGCTGAGGAGAAAGAGGAAGAGTCTCAACTTCCTTCGGGGGTCTCTTTGCGGTCCCGAAGGCCCCAGAGGGTCTTGGAAGAAACCTCTAAGCGTCTCTCAAACTATAGACGGAGTGAGGGAGTGAGGGAGTGTAGCGGATGGGAGGGAAGGGAGTCTTTTGAGGGAGTTCTGCCGAACCCCTCGTAATCTGGGAAGCTTTACTGGGAGTCTCTTGCTGTCTTGTTTATCTTCTCGTAAACATGTGGGACTTCTCCGCCTCCACCTCCACCTTCACCTACGCCTCCGACGCTATCTAGGGAATCGCCATTTCCAAGGGATGATCACAGTTCAGATGCCGTGTGTGTGTGTGTGTGTGTGTGTGTGTGTGTGTGTGTGTGTGTGTGTGTGTGTGTGTGTGTGTGTGTGTGTGTGTGTGTGTGTGTGTGTGTGTGTGTGTGTGTGTCCTTGTGTGTGTGTGTGTGTGTGTGTGTGTGTGTGTGTGTCCTTGTGTGTGTGTGTGTGTGTGTGTGTGTGTGTGTGTGTGTGTGTGTGTGTGTGTGTGTGTGTGTGTGTGTGTGTGTGTGTGTGTGTGTGTGTGTGCGTTCCCCAGGCGCACTAAACACTATTTTCTATTTTAGATTATCACTATTAATACTATATTTTCAATATTACTATCACCACTATTCAGAACTGTAATTAATCACTTCCTATTTTCAAAACACGTTTTCTCTAATTCACTACTTTTCTTTTTTTCTTTTCTGTCTCTTCAGTACATGAAGAAATAGATCTGCGTTACCAATCGTTATGTGCTTGGAAACTCAAAAAAAGAAAGAAAGAAAAGATAAAAACAAATATCACCGTTGATGCCACAGAAAAAATATATTAGTTCCTGTTTGTCGTTTCTCCGTATCACTTCTTCACTTTCTCTCTTTTCACAGTTCTGTCGCTGGGACAAGTTCGCCGGTTCCGGTCGTATGTATTGCAGACTCTCGCAGACTCTACTGGTCACCGCAGGAGCGCCTTGGGTCTCGTCTTTCTTCCGGTCGTGTTGCGCGGGAAGGCTCCCGCCGATAGTCGTGTTGCGCGGAGAAACTCCCACCGATCGTCGTGGCTGGAATTGAAGGTCGACGTCTAAATCAAAGTTAAAACTTATCTATTCATACATTCATTCATATATTCATTCGTTTATTCATTTGGCTTATTCCTATATTCATTTTAGTCTTCGTCCGTCCGATATGATCAATGTCTTTAACAGCCTGGGGAAGTTAAATGATTCAGTTTACATCCGGTGTCAAATGATTTTATTAATCTGATTGGGAAACATAAGCCTGAATGAAGTCTGAAGGCGCAGGTTAGGCTTGAGACCTACTCTGTGATAAATAGAATCAATTGACGTAATTTCTATCAGGCTGTCAAGGAGCTAAGCTTATGTTTATTCACAAAGATTCTAACTGCCTTTTAAAACAATAACTAGTAATGATAACGAACAGTGTCTAGTGTCACTAGCAATGGTGTTATGTACTGAAACGTACACTAGAAAACTAGCGTTTCTAGCCCATCTATGTCAGGTCAGGGCTAAATAAATAAACATTAAATTTGTGAGTTACTACATGTTTGGTTTTTTGTAGTACTTTGATAGGTGCTCAGAAATGATATCTTGTAAATTTCGACCCAACTCAAATAGGTTAAAATCTTTTCTGAGCGTTTGACTGAGAAAAACAGAAGCGAAAGATTACCTCATACCTACCACAACATCTAAACTTAACTGTGGCAGTAATTACTTAGAGATGAATACTTAAATATCTATTTTTAGTGGCTAGAATTCACATGGAATGAAGTAATATTACCTCTTGATATCTAAAACATTATGAATGACTATGTTATTTGTTATCTATTGTCGAATTTATATAAGACTATTTCCACAGTCCGTTTTATTTATGTCTATGTATAAATCAAAAGCTGGGAACGGGTTAGGCAGACAGGCTGCTGTCATAAAACATTGACATCTATTTTACTTTATTTCTAAGAACCTTGCGAATAACAGAAAACTAGATTAGGTAATTATGATGGAACTTGAACGATAAGATGAATATCCTATACCTCATCAGTAAAGCTACGATAGGTGATGGGCCAAAGATATAACCCCTAAAGCGAATTGAAAAAAAAAGATAAAAATAAATAAAAATAAATGAAAATGAAAAAATAAACATTTACAGAAGAGTGAGCAGAAAAAGTTGGGCCTTATCTTTTCCATACCAGAATAAATTTGGAAGAAGAAAAAAAGAAACCGTGGAAGCCAAATCACAGAGGGACTCAGAATTTATAAATATTCTCGTTTCTCGTCCCAAAGTGGACCAAAAGGTCACGCCTACCGGAGGACTCTTCTACAGGGAGACTACAGGTAAAAAAAATATATATAAAAGAAATAAAAAAATAAACTAGACAATCGAGGATCCTGACGAGCATGAAGATCACGGGTCTTTCAGACCCTTTCATAGGAAGACCTCTGGTCCTAAGGCAAGGTTTCCTTTACAGGAAGACTATAGACTCAGGACTATAGTAGGATTTTATTCACAGGAAGATCATGGGTTTCTGACTACAGGGGTACCCTGCTCATAGGATCACAAAGGTTTAGTGGTCAATGATCCACTACTAAACGTTTTGTATACAGGAAGACTAAGAAGCTAAAATGACCTTTATGAGTTCTAGTATAGTTACTGTTGATAGAAGTCGATTAGTGGTCTATGAATAAACCCTCTAGGATCCACAGATGGTCCAAGCCTAGTGGCGCATAGAGCATTCCAAGGAGAGAAACTGAGGTTCAAAATCAGTGAGAGTTCAAGAAACTAAAATGAGAATCTTTATGAGTCGTAGTATAGCTGCTGTTGATAGAAGTCGATTAGTGGTCTATGAATAACCCTTTAGGATCCACAGATAGTCCAAGACTCCTACCAGTGCATAGAGCATTCCAAGGAGAGAACCTGAGGTTCAAAATCAGTGAGAGTTCAAGAAACTAAAATGAGAATCTTTATGAATCCTAGTATAGCTACTGTTGATAGAAGTCGATTAGCGGTCTATGAATAAACCCTTTAGGATCCACAGATCCTCCAAGACTCCTACCAGTGCATAGAGCATTCCAAGGAGAGAAACTGAGGTTCAAAATCAGTGAGAGTTCAAGAAACTAAAATGAGAATCTTTATGAATCCTAGTATAGCTACTGTTGATAGAAGTCGATTAGCGGTCTATGAATAAACCCTTTAGAATCCACAGATCCTCCAAGACTCCTGGTGGTCCATAGAGAGAACCTGAGGCCCAAAATCAGTGAGAGTTCGTAAATACCCGACGGTTTTAGTCACTGTTGACGCATTCCGCAGAAGTCTTCGAAACAGAGCCACATAAAAGACGGGGCCCGTGAGCAAACAGGCTAAGAACCAAAGGAATGGAGCATGGCTAATTACCGAAGTGAGAGTGGTGGTGGTGGGACTGCGGGGTGGGGGGGGGGGGTCGTGGTATCGAGAAGATCCCACAATTAATTAATCATCAAAGGTGGGGGAGGGTAGGGGGATGAGAGGGGCAGGGGGAGGGGGACGTGAGGAGGACGGGGGCAAGGCTGCATCATTAAAGCGTTGAGGATCAAAGCAGTTAATTGTTTCGGGAAAGAAAAAACATCAACGATTTGTCTCCGAGGCAGGTAGATTGGGGGTGGGGGGCTGAGGGCTTGGGTATTCTTCGCTCAAAAAAAAAAAAAAAAAATCAATTTCGGTTAAGGTTTCTGCAGCTTTCCATTCCTAAAGAAGGGTGGGGGGGAGATAGTAAGACCTTTAGGTGAATAAAATCTCCCGGCGCGGGTGAAAGTGAAGTCGGCCAAGGAGGTCCTTATGCTGAAGTGGTTTATCAAGACTCCTTCAATACAGCGACGCACCCTCCTCCTCCTCCTATCTCTCATCTGAATAAAATCGTCTGGCGCCCACCAGAAAAAAATCGGCGAAGTGCGTCGCAGTGCCGAGTGGGTTGAACAGAGTAAAATGATGAATGATGATGACGATGATGATGATGATGATGATCATGATTGACGACGACGATGACGACGATGGCGATGACGACGACGATGATGATGGTGATGATGATGACGATGATGTCGACGACGACGACGACGACGATGATGATGATGATGATGATGATGATGATGATGATGATGATGATGATGATGATGATGATGATGATGATGATGATGATGATGATGATGATGATGATGACGAAGACGACGAAGACGAAGACGAAGACGACGAAGACGAAGACGACTACGATGATGATGATGATGATGATGATGATGATGATGATGATGATGATGATGATGATGATGATGATGATGATGATGATGATGATGATGATGATGATGATGATGATGATGATGATGATGATGATGATGATGATGATGATGATGATGACGACGACGACGACGATGACGACGATGACGAAGATAACGATGACGTTGACGATGATGATGATAATGATGATTAATGATGACGAGAATGATGATGATGATGATGATGACGACAATTAAACATGATGACGAAAACGAAGAAAGACGACGAAGACGACGACGACGGACGACGAATAAATAATGATGATGAATAAATAAATAGAAAAGAACGTGGAGTGCGTGTTTTCGAAAGTCTAAATAGATTACAGTTCCCCCAATTAATGCAAATGGTCTAGAGGGCAAAGAATTCGACGCTGAGCGGAAACGGCGGCCAGGCAAACATGGCTGTGTCCATGTAACACGAAGCCAGCGACCATATGTTTCATGTTTTATGTTAAAAAAAAATCGAAATTACAAATAGATAAACCAAAAAAATATAATAAATTCGAAATAACAAATAAATAGACCAATGAATATAATAAAGTCGAAGTAAAAAAATAAATAGACCAATTAGTAAAAAATTGAATAACAAATAAATAGACCAATAAATAAAAGATACATAAAATTATTATCCATCAGCTTTGAATATTCAAACCTCGACAGTAATACAATTATATATCTATCTATATATATATATATATATATATATACATATATCTATATATACATATATCTATATATACATATGTATATACATATACATATATACATATATCTATATATACATATGTATATACATATATATATATATATATATACATATACGTACATATGTATACATACATATATATATACATATATTATATATACATATATTATATATACATATATATATACATATATATTATATATATACATATATATATAAGATAAAGAAATCAGACGAAAAAATTAAATCTCTCCATTAATAAGTTTTACAATTATGACACTTGTCACATATGCTGCCATGCAATTTTATTCAGATGAAGAAAAAATCCGAAGCGAGAGTTAACTAACTTAAAGAAAACTTTGATTTGCCGAATAAAGCCGAGAAAACATCATGCCAGAGTTTAATGATATTCCAGCTCTTCTTCAGAACTCTAGAAGCACAAAAAATTAATGCGACACGTACACACACATACACATACACACACACACACACACACACACACACACACACACACACACACACACACACACACACACACACACACACACACACACACACACACACACACAGACACACACACACACACACAAATAAATTATATCACGGAAACGAAAAACGAGACATGACGAGCCTGACACAGTCACGTAAAGTTTAACTAGGTAAACAGAAGGAGAGAAAGAGAGAGAGAAAGGGAGAGAGCGGTCGAAAGAGAGAGAGCGGTCAAGAGAAAGAGAGAGCGGTCGAGAGAGAGAGAGAGAGAGAGAGAGAGAGAGAGAGAGAGAGAGAGAGAGAGAGAGAGAGAGAGAGAGAGAGAGAGAGAGAGAGAGAGAGAGAGAGAGAGAGAGAGAGAGAGAGAGAGAGAGAGAGAGAGAGAGCGATCGAGAGAGAGAGAGCGAGACAACGAGGCCATGATTTATCAAGTAATTAGCACAAGATACCAAAGATATGTTACAGGAACGTTTGTCCAAGAAAAAAAAAGGGAAAAAAAGAAAAAAAAAATTCGTTCTGGAAGATGAGAAGCTTCCCGTCCACAAGAATGTCGGCATCTTTGTACAATGTGTTGTTCTTCTTCTTCTTCTTTTTTGTGATATAATTAGAAAAACGAATTTCTATTGCTATCAAGTATGCTTTAATTAGTACTGTGTCGAGATTCCCATTGAGACACTAGCACAGGCTTCTGTGGATTTATTTCTAACCAATAACAATAGATATTTCATCGCTAACAAAGATATCTTAATCAGTGATCTTTATCTTATTTATTTATTTATTTGTTTATCTTTTTCTAATATTTCTAAAGAGACACTCGACCTGAGTGCAGGGTGACATAATAGAGGTCTTCAAAAGGGTCAAGAGCTTTAACAAGGGTGATGCAGACAAGGTCATCATATTGAGACAACAGGCTCGTAGTAATGCATTTAATTTGAGTAATTTTAGATTTACGAAGGAAATAGGCAAGAACTGGTTTACCTACATGGGTGGTCTTAAAATAAGGCTTTATGTAAAGGGA
>NC_134813.1:39569715-39582215 GCF_046742065.1 Oratosquilla oratoria | reverse complement strand
TGCAAGGGCTTTAAGAGCTTTGTCTTTTCATAACCGATTGTTATTGTGTGTATGTGTGTGTGTGTGTGTGTGTGTGTGTGTGTGTGTGTGTGTGTGTGTGTGTGTGTGTGTGTGTGTGTGTGTGTGTGCGCGAGCATGTTTGTGTATGTGTATCTGGTACATTATTCTTGCCTGCTTGAGCAAATGTAAACATATTTGCATACAACGAGGAACATAGAAAAAAACTTTTGCATCTAATTCTGTCCTACGTTTCCTCTTTGTCTCTCCTAAGCTATGCAGATTAGGCCCTAATCGTCTGTATATTCTTTTAAATGTATTCACAAGGCTTTAATGTAGCGCGTAATCCTCTCCCCCACCCCCCACCCCCCCTCGGTCTTGTTATGATTCGAGGGTGGATGAGGGACAAGGGTAGCATAATGCAAATCCGGGTGATTTGGGACTCTAGCAAATGAACCTAAACTGTCCTCTTAGGTCTGGGAGAAACCCGATTGGCATTTAGGGAGTGATATATCGCTCCCTAAGGCAAACTCCCCTTCGAGTCGGAGGGTCCATGTCGTCCAATAAGAATCCTGGAACGACGAGACGGGGCCCGGAGGTATAACGTCTTGATTCCGTCCGCGTTTTTCCGCGGAATGGTCGCGCGGAAGGGGACAGAGTTCTCCCGGACTCTTTGTCAGAGAGATTACCGGGGAATTTACGTCTACGATGCCGTCGTAGAAAACGGACCCACCCACCCCCGCCTCCACCCTCCACACACCCCACCCACACCCTCCTCCCCCACTGGCTACGACCCTGACGGGGTGCTCAGACCTCCTCTCCCCCCTCTCTCCCCCCTCGACCCCAGTCTATGATGCCGTCGTGGAAAACGGACCCCCCCTCCACTACCCTCCCTCCACCCCCCACCCTCCTCCCTCCACTCCCACCCCCACCCTCCTCCCCTCTGGCTACGACCCTGATGGGGTGCTCAGAGACCCTCTCTCCCCCTCCCCTCCCTCCGTTCTTTGATCAGCTACGTCATTTCAACCCCATCGGGTAAAATCAACCAATAGGGACCCTCTCGTGAAGTAATCAATCTCCACTTCCAGTGGATACGATAAACTTTTATTACAGTTTACACTGCCCATATATGCGTATGATATATTTTTATGTTTACACATATACATATTCGCTTATAGATCACATACCCTATAGGTATCAAATACTAAGACATATATAAATGAATTATATATATTGTATCATATACATTTATCTATTCAATTATTTATTGATGGATTGACCCAGATATACATATATACATTAATCACAACAATATCTCATATCAATTGAATTTAGAAAAATAGATTTAAAAAAAATCAGAGTATTATTTCTTCTATCGTTCTATGCATTAACTGGTCGACGAGCGCAACATCAGTGCAACAGAAAATGAAATTTAATTTTTGCATATTTTAAATCATCGAGGTGAGAGATTTTATATCTGGTGTTATTGTAAATATACTTTTACCCTGGAGCAAAGAACACGATTTAGATTCAACACCTTAGAGTTAAATCTAGCATACATACATTATTGGTTTGGTTTTTATATAGCTGATGTTGTAATCCAGGCAAGGGAATTACGGTGGTATTCTTGAAAAAATCTTTCCCTTCCTAGGATTTATATAAGATTTATTTAAGGGGTTTCTTGTGATCTTTATTAACCTGAAAATTATACCTCCATCGAAACGTCGTGAACTTTACACTCCGAGTTGCACACATACATACATACATACATACACACACAAATACATACATTATTATTTCATTATTATTTATTATTATCTGTCAATTTATTATTAACTATTTGCCTGTTTGTCTATTATTTAACTTTATATCTATTCATTCATTTACTTATTTTATTTACATACATACATACATACACACACAAATACATACATTATTATTTCATTATTATTTACTATTATCTGTCAATTTATTATTAACTATTTACCTGTTTGTCTATTATTTAACTTTATCTATTTATTCATTTACTTATTTTATTTATTATCATTCAATGGAAGTTTAAATACCATGCTTAAAAAAAAATGATCACCACAGAAACGTAATGAAACTATTCTAAATTGTCTCTTAATTCCCACAGTTCTCAGCCAAGAGCATAACACGTATCATAAAGAAAACGTTATGGAAAGTGAAAACAGTGACATACCCGTAACTTTATAAGGTAATTCTATTAAGATGGGATTAAGGTCACCACCATAGTTTACATCCCCGTCTAACTAAATAGTACGGCTAGCTAGTTAGAGATAATTAAATCCATATTTGGGGATATAACTTCACACCATTATTCCTCTCACCCCCTCACCCCTACTCCTACCGTCTTCCCTTCCCTTTCTTTCTATCCACTTGCCTCCCTAGCCTTCCCCCCCCTCACTATCCTCCCTCCCCACTACCCTCTCACCATTTTCCTATCGCCCCCTCCCCTCCCCTCCTTAACTTTCCTCTTCCCTTTTTTTCTTCCTCTCCCCTTGCCCCCCCCTCCGCTTCTCCAGGTTTCCTCCCCTCCCTTACTATCCTCCCCCCTCCCCTCTCTTCTCCTCTCCCCTCACCTCACCTCACGTCCCCTCCTCTTCTTCTCTATGTGTATGATATATTTTGTATGCTTGCTCATATATATATATATATATGATCATAGATCACATATTATATAGTTATCAAATACTAAAACATATATATACATGATATATATTGTATCATATACATTTATCTATTCATCTATTTATTTGTTCATATATCCAGATATACATATATACGTTAATCGCAACCATATATAATCCCAACCGAATTTAGAAAAAATATTAAAAAAAAATCAGAGTATTACTTCTTCTATCGTTCTTATAAACTCACCTCCCTAGCCATTCTCCTCCCTTCCCTAACCCCATTCCCCTCACCTCTTCTCCCCTCCTTTCCCCCCTCAGCTATCCTCCCTCCCCCTCCTCATTCTCCTCCATACTCTCCACCTCTCACTCCTCTTTTCGTCCTCTTCACCTGAAGGAGGAAGAGAGGAGGAGGAAGAGAGGAGGAGGAAATCCGGACACAAAGGAGTCATCAGTCTCCTTCAAGACATTAGCCATTTCGGTATCTCATCCAAGTAACCAAATGGCTCCTGCATCAGCGTGTAATTAAAGCTGGATTTCTAGAAAAAATCAAATCCGTCTTTCCAGAGGAGCATTGGGGTAAGATGCAGGTACTAGAGAGGGAGAGCCAATAAGACATCATCAAGAAGGAGGAGAGGGGACGAGAACACTAAAAAAGAGAGAAAGAGAAAGAGAGAGAGAGAGAGAGAGAGAGAGAGAGAGAGAGAGAGAGAGAGAGAGAGAGAGAGAGAGAGAGAGAGGGGGGGGGAAGCAAAGAGGGTGGATGGGTTGCCGGTGAAAAAGAAAGACAAAAACGGAAAAGATAGATGATTACAAAACGCCTCAAATATCACCGACTAATTAGAGGAAATGATGGAAGTGCGTTCTGGAAACGTTTTCTTTGGCTTCTCGTTCTAAAGAAAACGGTTTAATGAGCCAAGATAACTCATGGTCGAGAGATAGAGCATTCCTAGTACAACGGGTGGGCAAGCCAAGACATAAATCATCACCAAGTCGACATGACGTCAGCAAAAACCGTTAAACCGGGAGATTCGTTGGATGTGTACGCAAAGCACCTGATAAACTATTCTTCCATCAACCTAAACTATGCTTTGGCTATTCTTACCCAGAGTAAATTCTTTTTTCAGTCTTAAGTTTAACTTTTCCGTCTCTACACTTCCTCCAAACAATGGAATGGCTATACATTTCTTTCATCTATCACATTCCCTCACCCCCCTCACTTTCAAATATTCCTAGAACCTATTAAACTATCTTCATCACACAATGAACGAAATCCTCTGACAATTTTCATAATAGCACTGAGGTATACCATTGGTCTGAAAGAGTTAATCCAGATTGTTTCGACTTTTTCATTTTGTTAACGACCTTCCTGCCAAGAAAAAGAAAAATCCTGCGTCGGATGAAACAAGACTTCCAGATGACGTCACAAGGCTAAAGGAGGTCAGGGCACCTTCTTCGTTGACCTCTTGACCTCGTTTTCATTCCCTATCGGCCTTCTCCGACCCCGATGAAGACCAGCCGGAAGGCCTTCCTTTGTCACCTTCTCCACGAAATTCATTTCTCTTGTGGCACTGCTTTTCAATACGGACTCGATTCCCCAATAAATCCTTTAGCCGCAGACCGTCCCTTACGCTCAGCGGCGCCCCCACGCGTCTAAGACCGTCTACAATGTATCTGTTCATATCTCCGACGCCGTCACCTTTGCCCTGTCTGCTCGTAAAGCCTGATGACCAATAACGACCCACTAACTCGGGCAACACCACTAAAACAATCACTGCCCACTAACGACCGTCGCGAGTGAGGGACTATTCCTGGCAGCAAGGCCATCAAGCGTCTAATTACGAAACCAGTAAAACTTATAATGCTCCTCTAAGTAATAAGTTGCCCAGAGCATTCAACAGAATTTCATTACTTCAATGAAACCACGGCCAGGGCATTCATCCATATTTCAATATTGCTTTTACCATCAAATGTAATTAATTCATTCAGATCATTATACACTAGTCTGATAATGACTCTTCTGGACACATTGTCCTCGCGGCATTCAAGGATCAAATGTCATGGGGAGGCCATGAATGTCAAATGGTAAAATTATCGGACTTTGACATCTGCATACACGCGGCGGAGTCACACAGGGCAAGGGCGTGGGAAGAGCACGTGTATGTATGTGTGTGTGTGTGTGTGTGTGTGTGTGTGTGTGTGTGTGTGTGTGTGTGTGTGTGTGTGTGTGTGTGTGTGTGTGTGTGATTCACCATGGTCTTGGATCACGTGTTGGACTCGTGATCGATAGCTATTTTCCTCCCGGAAGAGAGCTCAGAGCTCATATATGACCGATCTATGGGCAATCCTGTGACCTGACACACACACCCAAGTCCCCGCCGATGAGAGTTGGAGTAACGATTCGAAGCGCAGCGATACTGAAATTATTTCACCTCTGGGCGAGATTCGAACCCAGACCGCTGTAGTGGTGGCCATGAACGCTACCAATGCGCCGTCGAGTCGTGTGTATGTGTGTGTGTGTGTGTGTGTGTGTGTGTGTGTGTGTGTGTGTGTGTGTGTGTGTGTGTGTGTGTGTGTGTGTGTGTGTGTGTGTGTGTGTATTCGTTCGAGCGTGTGAACGTATGCATTTACCCAACTATGTTAACAGCCATGGTCACACTTGCTATTGTTAACGCTAGAAAGGCTTTTGTTTTTCTTAGCTTGGTAGCGATTTGTCCATCTGTCTAATCACATCATTCGCCAAGTACGCTACTAACGGAATCAGCTGATCATAGCAAAACAAGTCGCTTTTTAGGAAACACTTTTTGGAATCGCACTATCCACAGTTACTCTTGCCACTCGTTTTTTTTTTTTTTCAGCGAGGCATCAATGAAGAGGAAAAAAAGTGAAATGAAAGTGGAAGACTTACAATAACCTCATGGGATCAATGAAGTTGGCGCGACATGTTTTCGGTTTTGTGAACACAGATTCGTTTTGCTTGCTTACCGCCGAGGTCGTACGAAAACTGGATTGTATACTCACATCAAAGTGAAATATATATTTGGGAAGTTTCTTTTATTTTCGTTTATCTTTTTTTAATTATCATTCATTTAATCACCTTAGAGAAAGAAATTTAATGTTTTTTAGTTATATATACGCTGAATAAATGATAGTTTCTTAATGCCTCCCATTAGCCTACACAGTGTTGCCATTGTAATATATGCCAGTTTCCACAAATGAGTGAGATTTTTTCCACAAAATTACCACAAGGAAATCGGAATATCCACATTTTTCCCACAAAATGAAGGAATTATTATATACACAAATAAGTTCATTGTAACATATAATTCTTCAAATTCTACATATAATTCTTCACAATTTCTCCCACGAATTTATGGAAATTTTTCCCACAAAAAGATGGAATTATTATATACACAAATAAGTTCATTGCAACATATAATTCTTCAAATTCTACATATAATTCTTCAAAATTTCTCCTACGAATTTGTGGAAAATTCCCACAAGATGGCATCCGTGTGTCTACCGCTATCGCTAGCAGCAAATGCCAGGGGAAACCGAGCGAGAATCAGTAGCTAGTGCAGCGCAAATGGCTGGCCAATCCAGCCGTATCGCTGGATCCAGCGATTTCGGAAGCTAATGTGACCAAGGCTTTTAATATTCGTATAAGAAACTACTCGTGAGTGGACGAGTCTCTTTTTCTCCATCTATTATACTTAGTACTCGTTTACGAATCTAGCTTAAGCGAGTCAATAAGTAAACGCATCTTGGTCGTTTATCGTTTTTTTAACCTACTCGCTGCGTTTATTCTCACTGTCGCCAGGTGATTTTATTCAACTGAGAAGAAAATATCTCTCCATAGCCAGAGTGACTACAGAATCCTTCTATATGTCTCTTAAGCGACTTTAATTTGTTTCAAATAAAACAATAGGGTTGCATTAATCCGCTGGCTGAGCGAGGGGATGGCGGTTCGAATCCTGCCACCGGCGAAGTTGAACCAAGGGCATGGTTCATTAAATTCCACGCCACAAAGTCCTATGTAAGGGGCACCGTCCTTGCCTTCCAATAAGGGGGGAGCTAGTGAAGTTAAATCTTATCACAATAGAGTTCCATATTCGTTAACCTCGTCAATGTTATTGGCGACATATATAATTGTTCTGGATGCCGACAGAGTATTTTATTCAGATTTTTTCTAGTTTTTAAATCTCGTGAAAATTACATAAGCACGTAAGTCTTTTTTTTCATCTTGACATCATTATGAACGTCTCTATATATTTTTTTTTATTCCGGTCGACAATTTTTTTTTTTTTTTTTTCCTTAGACTGAGGACATTTATTTCCTCTGGTTGGTATTCGTCTATGTTATTAAGCTGATAGGGTTCCACGGTAATAATTGTGTTCAAGTCTACATTCCAATGGGATTATTATTCCTATGACCTTATCTAATTACGAGACACTAATTAGTATTCAAATTCAGATGAAGAAGATAAAGTTTTGTTATGTCTTTTTTCTAAATGATCTAGATTTTCTCTTTCTAATTATCTTTTGTTTTTTCTAAATGATCTACATGTCTACGCCTTTTTATCTCTTCAGTTTTGTTATTTTTTCTAAATTATCTAGATTTTCTCTTTCTAGTTTTGTTTTGTTTTTTCTAAATGATCTAGATGTCTAAGCCTTTTTTATCTTTTTAGTTTTATGTTTTTTCTATTTTATCTAGATTTTCTCTTTCTAGTTTTGTCATGCTTTTTCTAAATGACCTAGATGTCTATGCTCTTTTTATCTTTTTAGTTTTTATATGTTTTTTAATTATCTAGATTTTTTTTTAGTTTTGTTTTGTTTTTCTAAATGGTCTAGATGTCTACGCCTTTTTTCTCTTTCTAGTTTTGTTTTGTTTTTTCTAAATGATCTAGATATCTACATTCAGCAATCTGATATTTCCTTCAACCACTTTTCATGCGTATTTACAATATATTCGTATGTCTAGTTATCAACTCGAAAATGGAATAAATTCAAATGTGTTCATTGTCATTTAAGATTCTGTGCTAAATAAGCTCAGAATTGAATTCCATTTTAATTTGTCTCTTTGTATATTCATTTACTCATTCATTTGTACATTTATGCATTAACAAATGTAATAACTTGTTTTATCTATCTAATATATTCTATTTCATCTTATTTCTTTCTTTCTAATTTTCAATCACTTTTTTTATTAAAATTATTTATCTATTTTTTTTAGATTACTAAATTATGTTATGATTCTCTATTAACGAGAAAAGGTTCTTCGTGGGCAGTCATGAAAGAATGAGGACATAAAACCTGACCCAAGGTACTTTGTAATAATGCAAATACTCGTTTTCTAATTGGAAAACGTCTAATTTGTTTCATGAGACGAATAGCTGCGGCAACGTTTGTCACCTTTGCCCTATTATGCGCTTTGGGGACTGTGGGAGAGAAGATGATTACAGTCACTGCTGGGAATCAGACACACGTGCGAGACTCGAACCCGTGACTAAGGAGATACAAGACCCACACGCTTCCGATGACGTCACCAATGTACAAGATACAATCTCCCTTCAGATTTATTTTTTCATAAACAAAACTGTATTAATACAACAACAAAAACAATAACAACGTTTATGCATAGTTCTGATACATAAAGGGCCAGCTATGAATGCTCCAACACAGCTTGCTATTATGCAAAAAGCTCAATATTAAAGAGACAACGCTTACTTACACTTTTAACATCAAGGATTCTAGCAGCTCTCTCTCTCTTTCCCTCTCTCTCTCTCTCTCTCTCTCTCTCTCTCTCTCTCCCTCTCTCACTCTCTCTCTCTCTCTCCCTCTCTCTCTCTCTCTTTCTTTCTGTCTCTCTCTCTCTCCTCTCTCTCTCTCCCTCTCGCTCTCTCTCTCTCCTTCTCTCTCTCTCTCTCTCTCTCTCTCTCTCCCCCTCTCTCTCTCTCTCTCTCTCTCTCTCTCTCTCTCTCTCTCTCTCTCTCTCTCTCTCTCTCTTTCTTTCTTTCTCTCTCTTCTCTCTCTCTCTCTTCTCTCTCTCTCTCTCTCTCTCTCTCTCTCTCTCTCTCTCTCTCTCTCTCTTTCTTTCTCCCTCCCCCTCTCTCTCTCTCTCTTTCTCTCTCTCTCTCTATTGCACACTCTCTCTCTCTCTCTCTCTCTCTCTCTCTCTCTCTCTCTCTCTCTCCTCTCTCTCTCTCTCTCTCTCTCCCTCTCCATCATTACTCTCTCTATCGCTCTCTCTCTCTCTCCCTCTCTCTCTCTCTCTCTCTCTCTCTCTCTCTCTCTCTCTCTCTCTCTCTCTCTCTCTCTCTCTCTCTCTCTCTCTCTCTCTCTCTCTCTCCCTCCCTCTGATATCTGCTGGGCCTCCAAGTATACAGGAATGCCCTCCTGTCTCGCATTAATGTCCAATAGGCTGAAGTGTCCACCCACGTTCGGGTGTCCAATACTCCCCCAATGTCCAATAATACCATCCCCCCCCCCTCCACCCATGGCCGCATGACAAAGCATCAGGTGATGGCAACAGCATTACTGGAAGGCTGTGTACCCGAACCAGAGAGGCTCAGAGGTAAAGGCTCAGAGGTAAAGACTCGGAGACAGGATCACAGGCAAAGATTCAGAGGTAGAGACTCGGGGACCAAGGGTCAGAGGTAGACTCGAAGACGGAGACTCAAAGGTAGAGACTCAGAGGTAGGGACTCAGAGTCAGAGAGTCAGAGGTAAAGAGTCAGAGTCAGAGAGTCAGAGGTAAAGAGTCAGAGTCAGAGGTAGAGGCTCGGAGGTAGAGACTCACAGTTAGAGACTCGAAGGTAGAAATTCGAAGGCTGATAGTCGGAGATAGAGACTCAGAGGTAGAGACTGAGAGGCAGAGACTGAGAGGCAGTGATTAAGAGGCAGACACAGGCAGAGCCTCACAGGCAGAGATTCACAGAGAATAATGGGCAGACATGCGTTCTCCCATGCATGACACAAGGTACTGAGACGGCACCACTTGACACAGGGGAAGTGTCACAGAAGATGACACATGGAAAGACGTATGGTTGTGCATCGAGAGGGAAACGGGGACGGAGAGGAACGTGATCTATTGTATGCTGGATGGACGACTAAGAAACAAAAGTTAGTGAGAAGTTTTTGGACAGCGGCTGACGTGTATAGTGATGTACTGAAGGGAGGAAACAAATGTCTCAAAAATCCAAGGCTCCACGCGACTCCAAAAAGATTTTGAGCCGTGTCTCACAAATAGAGCTGGGCGCGTTCCTGGGTGCGTTCCTATGTGCGTTATTCGGTGTCCTGACTGGTGTGATTTTGTTCAGGATATCGAGGAACGCATCTAGTAACGCGCCCAGGTGTGCTCACAAAAAATAAAGAGTGAAAATAAGATGGATGGCAAACATGAATTATATTCGACCAAAACAAAATTTTGTATTGTAACCTGGAAAACGTTGGCAACAAACGTGAATCACAATTTTAAAAAAAAATAATAATAAGATGAAAATAAGCGTAATACTCTAAACTTAACATACTGGATCCGCTTAAGTATCGAGCACTAAAAAAAATGAAAATAGAAATGAAATTTAAAAAATAATAGAAAATAAATAAAAAATATATATAAAAAAGACAAACTCTAAAAATCCAAGCGAAATAGAGACCAGAACGAAACAATACGACCACCTCAAAATAAACTCAAAAATTGTTTCAAATACATTTGTAGTACACGAGGAGCAGGTATGCGAGAGAGGATAGAAATGCTTGAGGCAAATGCAAACATCATATGAACTTGTAAAAGAGAGAGAGAGAGAGAGAGAGAGAGAGAGAGAGAGAGAGAGAGAGAGAGAGAGAGAGAGAGAGAGAGAGAGAGAGAGAGAGAGAGAGAACTGTGCGTGCAGACGAGGAAACGTATGCGGAAGGCATGAGCTATGCGGAACACTTCCTATACACATATGCGGCTCATGACGCTGAACCCTTTAAAGTCAAGAGATTACTTTAATGATATTGTTCTGGCTCAACACCGGATGATTTTTATTCAGGATCATTAATTCTCTCGACTAATCCCTTTCAGATAACTGGGTAATCTAATTAAAACAAGATGATTTTACTTTAAAGCGGCCCATACACGATCAATTATATTGCGCAATTTCATTGTCAATACTCTGAATTGACATAAACGGTCAATTTAATTGTCAATTCAGAGTATTGACAATGAAATTGCGCAATATAATTGATCGTGTATGGGCCGCTTAACACTAGAAAGGAGCCTTGGACATATACTAAAATAAATAGATAAATAAAAAAATAAGAATAAATTAAAAAAAATCTAACCTTTAGGCGCGGGGAGGACTTCCCTCAACTGAATAAAATCACCTGTCGACAGTCAAAATAATCACGTGAAGTAGAAAAACTAAAAGAAAAAAAAAAGTGTCACGGAAACAATCTAGAGACGCGTATAGCCCATAGACGAATGAAATTGTCTGGAAGGCAGCTAGAATAATCGACTAAAATCGTCAAAAAAGAGAAAATTTTGCGGGAGAAAGCAGCCAGTTACTAGACGAGGAGAGGGGAGGGCGGTCCTCCATGTATATCATATATATATATATATAATATATATATATATATATACATATATATATATATATATATATGTATATATATATGTGTGTGTGTGTGTGTGTGTGTGTGTGTGTGTGTGTGTGTGTGTGTGTGTGTGTGTATATATATTTATATATATATATATATATATATATATATGTGTTTGTGTTTTTTGTGTGTGTGTGTTTTTTTTTTTTTTTTTTTTTTCTTTTTGTTTTTGCCATGGTGATCTATGCCAATTCCTACAAACAAGTGAGATTTTTACCACAAAATTCCCACAAGGAAATGTGGATTTCCACATTTTTCCCACAGAAAGACGAAATTATCATATACACAAACAAGTACATTGCAACATATGATTTGCTCACAAAACATCCCATGTGAGCATATTTCTCAGACACAAATTTGAGGAAAATTCCCACAAAATGGCACCGGTGCCAGAAAGGCAGGAACCAGCCTCCAACGCAAGATGAGGGACAGAGAGCGCCATGCAGTGTAGATAAGAGGGACTTTGGCGCCAAAAGAAGATTCGTAGAAAACATTCGTCATCCATGACGGTGACACTTATACTTAGACGACTTCAGAGGTGGAAGATGTACGAGAGAAAAGGACAAGGCAGTTTGGAGGTAGTTGGAGGCATTTAAAGGAGGTTAGAGGCAGTTGAAGGCACCTGTAGGCAGTTGGAGGCAGTTAGAAGCAGTTGAAGGCAATTGAAGGCAATTGGAGGCAGTTGGAGACAGTTGGAGGCAGTTGAAGGCAGTTTAAGGCAATTGAAGGCAATTGGAGGCAGTTGGAGACAGTTGGAGGCAGTTGAAGGCAGTTTAAGGCAGTTAGAGGTAGTTGGGATCAATTGAAACCAGTTAGAGTTGGTTGAAAGCAGCTTGGAGGCAATTTTGAAGGCTATTACAATCCCGTTACTGGAATCTTGGACTGATATCGATTGTGGACTTTGTTACAAGATCCATGTAACGGTTAACTTGATGACCGACTTTACATAGTCTATTCTGGTTGACGCCTGACTATTCTATTACCTGAGGAGGAATAACATTCTGACTGGGGAGTTTAGATAATTTTTGTGAATATTCTGTTATGTTTATATACTTTGCTATGGCTGAGGACGGACGTTATTATTCAACTTAGATAGAGCATCGAGTTGTTCTAAGATCTTAAGCTTTTCAACACAAAGATGCTCTTCATAGAGCTTCTTCTGGTTAAGTTTAGATAACCTTTTATTCCTCTTAAGATAAGGCCAAAGACTGATG
>NC_134813.1:39559715-39564715 GCF_046742065.1 Oratosquilla oratoria | reverse complement strand
ATAATAATAATAATAATAATAATAATAATAATGATAATGATAATGATCAATAATTAATGATAATGATAATGATAATCAATAATTAATAATATTATTAATAATAATAATAATAATAATAATCAATAATTAATAATAATAATAGTAATAATAATAATAAAAACTATTCATGTTATAAACTAATGTACTTTATGTTTTCTGATTGATCTGGATTAACATACAATCAATGGTACATATTAGCATACATCGAATTGTACACATTGACAGCCTACATGGAATTGTACACATTGTAAAGCTACGAAACGATTAAAACGAAATGTTGAACTTTTCCAACGTTAGAAAAATTGCATTCGATAACCTTTGGGCTGACAAAGCAAGCAAATCAAAAGGAACGACAACTTCTAGACAAAGAATTGTAACACAACAAAAGAAAATAATATATCCATTACAAAAACAAATAAATAAATAATAAAAAAATTACACGTGGTAAGCAATACAATTAAATTTCAAATGATAATAATGAGTGTGTCTGTGATCAATAGCATCTCATAAGTGATGTGTGTGAGAGATCAACCGTCCCTACCAAGTTCAATTGTTAAACGAACAATATCGTTTAATACTATGCGATTTCTAAATACACCGCTGTAATGTAGACATTACTAGAAATATTATTAGAAATATCACTCTCATCCTGTGATCCGACCTCGTACTGAATGGAATCGTGTGAAGTTAGCCAGAATAAATATGGTGAATTGTGGCAGTGATGAAGATGTTATGGAAAGAGATTGGATGCACTGGATAAGATCTTATGGGTAAGTTTTTCTTTTTCTTTTATTTTTTCTTTCTTTCTTTCTTTTTTTTTTCTTAACGGAAAGGTATTCTGTAGACATTTCATTCTATTTCAGCTTATTCTACTTGATGTTATTTTAGCTTATTTTACTTTTGTTTTATTTCATTTCACCCCTATCATTCTGAAATGTGTAATCTAAAAACGATAGATTATGAAAATAACAGAATCAAAGCAAAACGAAAAAAAAGAAACAAAGGAAAAAAAGAAAGAAAATAAGATGGTGAAGTCAAATGGAGCAGGACAAGAACCAAGCTGAGGAAGCCAGAGTCTGGCAGGATAAATTCAATCCAGATGGTGTGGATGACTTTGAACCATCTAGACAAAAGCGAAGCAACTGGAAAGGGGGCGTCTGGATGGGAAGAGTTAGGCCATGTATGATCCTCACGAGAGTCATCTTCGAAAAGAGGGGAAGAGGGGAAGAGGGGGAGAGGGGGAGAGGGGGAGTGGGGAAAGGGGAGAGAGGGGAGAGGGTGAGAGAAGTAGAGGGGAGAGGGGGAGAGAAGTAGAGGGGGAGAGGGGGATAAGAGGAGGAGAGGGGTGAGAGAGGGGTGGGAGAGGGGGAGAGAGGGAGAAGGTAGAGGGGGAGAGAGGGAGAAGGTAGAGGAGAAGAGAGGAGAGAGGGGGAGAGAGGGGGAGAGGGGGAGTGGGGAAGGGGGAGAGAGGGGAGAGGGGGAGAGAAGGAGAGGGGGAGAGGGGGAGAGGAGAGGGGGAGAGAAGGAGAGGGGGAGAAGGGGAGGAGGAGAGGGGTGAGAGAGGGGTGGGAGAGGGGAAGAGAGAGGGGTGGGAGAGGGGAAGAGAGAGGGGTGGGAGAGGGGAAGAGAGGGAGAAGGTAGAGGGGGAGAGAGGGAGAAGGTAGAAGGGGAGAGAGGAGAGAGGGGGAGAGAGGGGAAAGGGGGAGAGAGGAGAGAGAGGGGGAGAGGAGGGGGAGAGAGAAGGGAAATGGGAGAGGGGGAGAGGGGGAGAGGAGGGAGAGGAGGGAGAGGAGGGAGAGGGAGGGAGAGAGGGGGAGAGCGGGGGAGATCGTTGATGACACGAGAAGAGCTCCTGGTGTCCTTGATCAAGAGGAGATACTTCGGGAGTTTGTTTTGATGCGGGCGAGCGAGGTCGGTGAGTTCGATGAGATTGAGGACCACAGAGACTCCTGCCATGTTTCCAATTAAGTCGTTTTTCTCTACGGAGAGAGGGATCGTTTTTCTTTTTCTTTTTCTTCTTTACCTTTTCCTCCCTCTGTTCAACTCCCCACCCCACTCCCTCTCTCTCTCTCTGTCTCTATCTCTGTATCTCTTTCTTCCTCCCCCCTCTCCTCTCTCTCTCTCTCTCTCTCTCTCTCTCTCTCTCTCTCTCTCTCTCTCTCTTTCTTTCTCTTACACACACGCGTGCGCACACACACACACACACACACACACACACACACACACACACACACACACTCGCTCTGTGTGATTCACCATGGTTTTGGATCACGTGTTGGACTCGTAATTGACAGCTATTTCCCTCCCGGAAGAGAGTTCAGAGCTCATATGACCAATCTATGGGTAATGCTGTGACTGTGTGTGTGTGTGTGTGTGTGTGTGTGTGTGTGTGTGTGTGTGTGTGTGTGTGTGTGTGTGTGTGTGTGTGTGTGTGTGTGTGTGTGTGTGTTTGTGTGTGTGTATTCTTCGACCAAACTTTCTCCCTACTTTAACTCTCGTTCTCTTTTTCTCTTTATATTTCTGTTCTACCTCGCTCTTTCTCATTATCTCTCTCTCTCTCTCTCTCTCTCTCTCTCTCTCTCTCTCTCTCTCTCTCTCTCTCTCTCTCTCTCTCTCTCTCTCGATGTCACAGTAATGAAGGAGGCTCAAGAGTTTAGCGGAACTAGTGGAGTGGAGTGCATAAAGTGGAGCGCAAGAAGTGTAGCTAATGGAGTGAAGTGGAAGATGTTCAGTATGTGGAGTGGAGTAGATGAAGTGGAGCGTAGGAAGTGGAGCTGATAGAGTGAAGTGGAATACGTTCAGTGTGTGGAGTGAAGTGGATGAAGTGGAGTGTAGGAAGTGAAACTAATGGAGTGAAGTGGAAGAAGTTCAGTGTGTGGAGTGGAGTGAGGGGAGTGGAGTGGATGAGGTGGATAAGTGTAGAATGAAACGAACAGAGAAGTGGATTTTATTCAGTATGTGGTTCCCGGGGGGAAGGATATCATTAAAAAATAAAAAATAAGTTAATGACCAAACGAAAGAACAAAAAAATAAATAGATAAATAAATGAATAAGTTTATGAAGAAACTAGCCATGACGTCACCAAATGAATTAATAGATAAATAAACAAATAAATAAATCAATAAATCAATAAACAAGTTTATAAAGAAACTAGACATGGCGTCACACTCCGAGAGGACTTTTGACAAGCTCTTCCGTAAAGAAAACGGGACTTCGGCCTTAAACGATCATCTAAAAAAGAAAAGAATAAATAACACATTTGATTTAATCTTATTTCAAAGAATAGTAGTAGATAGTTCCCACAATGCAGCAGGATACAAAACAATTTTTGTCTTCTTGTTGGCAGTAAGGACGTAAAGATTCTTTGGATTTCTGACCCTGCAGCATCCAGCATAGAACTGACTATGAGAAAAGCAGGGCTTTAGAAGCTGCAGTCCCAACTAATTCCAGTGATTAGCTTTGAGCTTTATTTATAGACATTACAAAACTAATTTAGGAGACGGGGGTTTCTTAGAAGCCGGGGGTTCCTTAGGAGCCGGGGGTTCCTTAGGAGCCAGGGGTTCCTTAGGAGCCGGGGGCTCTTTAGGAGCCGGGGGTTCCTTAGGAGCCGGGTTTCCTTAGGAGCCGGGGTTCTTTAGGAGCCAGGGGTTCTTTAGGAGCCGGGGGTTCCTTAGGAGCCGGGGGTTCCTTAGGAGCCGGGGGTTCCTTAGGAGCCGGGGGTTCCTTAGGAGCCGGGGGTTCCTTAGGAGCCGGGGGTTCCTTAGGAGCCGGGGGTTCCTTAGGAGCCGGGGGTTCCTTAGGAGCCGGGGGTTCCTTAGGAGCCGGGGGTTCCTTAGGAGGGGTTCCTTAGAAATCGGGGTTTCTTAAGGCCCGGGGTTCCTAAGGAGCCGGGATTTCTTATGAACCGGCTTTATTAGGAGAAGCAGTTCCTTAGAAGTCGAGGTTCCTTGGGAATCGGGGTTCCTTAAGACCCGGGGTTCCTTAGGAGCCGGGATTTCTTTGGATCCGGGGATTAATAGAAGCCGGGGATCCTTAGGATGATGATGATGATTGATGATTTATGGAATTTTGGGGGATTTTTGGGGATCCTTAGGAGCCGGGATTTCTTTGGGGCCAGGGTTTCCTTGGGCCCGAAGTAAACTTCGGGCCGGGTTTTTTTTTTTTGGGGGGGGCGGGATTTCTTTGGGGTAGAGATTCCTTTGAGGCCGGGGTTTCTTTGGGGGCGGGGTTTTTTGGGACCGGAGTTACTTTTGGGCTAGAGTTCCTTAGGACCTGGGGTCTCTTAGGAACCTCCAGAGGATTAATATTCCGTCAATTCGGGGTTCCCGTTCGGTTAAATCAGTATTGATGAAAATATCATTTTTAAACTCTAGGCATCACCCTGATTCCAAAATGGTATAGAATGTCCAGGTAAGTGCATTGGTTGCAAAGTTAAAATACCGGACGCACATACAGACATACACTGGGGTTTACTGATATAGATAGATAAATAAACAAATGAATTCATAAATAAAATAAATAGATAAATTAATTACTAAATGAATAGATAACAAATTAATTAATTAATAGATGAAAAAATTGAGTCGGTCTAAGGGGGAACAAAAGACAGAAAGGGAAGGAAAGTGACTTAGTCACCGCGAGTCAAGGGAACAGGGAGACTGACTCACATTCGTTTGAGTCGAAGGAAGGAGGACCACGAGGAAAAACTGACTCACTCATACGTTCGATTGAGTCGAAGGAAAGAGAACCACGAGGAAAGACTGACTCACACATTCGTTTGAGTCAAAGGAGGGAGAACCACGTGGAAAGACTGACTGACTCACACATTCGTTTGACTCGAAGGGAAGAGAACCACGAGGAAAGACTGACTGACTCACACATTCGTTTGAGTCGAAGGAAAGAGAACCACGAGGAAAGACTGACTGACTCATACGTTCGTTTGAGTCGAAGGAAGGAGGACC
>NC_134813.1:39539715-39544715 GCF_046742065.1 Oratosquilla oratoria | reverse complement strand
GAGAGATTGAAGCGAGAAAAGGAAAGAATAGAAGAGAGAACGAAAAAATGGAAAACCTACACAGGAAATAAAGAGGGAGAGAGAGGGGGTGAGAGAGAGAGAGAGAGAGAGAGAGAGAGAGAGAGAGAGAGAGAGAGAGAGAGAGAGAGAGAGAGAGAGAGAGAGAGAGAGAGAGAGAGAGAGAGAGAGACGGAGAGAGACGGTTATCATCAAAATTCTTTCACACCTCCAGCGTCTCGATGGAGTTCGACCCGACCTGATCTGACCTTTCCTGATTCTTCCCGACCTGACCCGACCTTTCCCGACCCAATTCAACCTGACTCGACCCTTCCCGACCCTACCCGACCTGACCCTTCCCGACCCGACTCGACCTGACCTGACCTTACCCGACTCGACCTTTCCCAACCCGACTGGACCCTTCCCGACCCAACTCGACCTGACTCGGCCCTTCCCGACCCCACCCGGCCTGACCCTTCCGACCTGACCGTTCCCGACCCGACTTGACCTGACTCGACCCTTCCCGACCCGACCTTTCCCGACCTAACCTGACCTGACTCGACCTCACCCGACCCGACTCGACCCGACCTTCTCCATGTTTACCATCCGAAGCCTCGGGTTTGTGTTTTATTCGTGTTTGTTCAGGTCGCAAGTTAGATGAAAAGAAATGCGATAGAGATGGTGCCGCGAGAGAGAGAGAGAGAGAGAGAGAGAGAGAGAGAGAGAGAGAGAGAGAGAGAGAGAGAGAGAGAGAGAGAGAGAGAGAGAGAGAGAGAGAGAGAGAGAGAGAGAGAGAAAGCGAGTTTGCCACCGAGTGGATGGACGATTGTGTGAGTGGGTGGATGGGTGGGTGAGTGAATGAGTGAGTGAGTGAGTAACTGTGTGGGTGAGTGCGTGAGTGAGTGATACAGTGAGTGTGTGGTTGAGTAGGTGAGTGAGTGAATGGATGAGTGAGTAGGTGAGTGAATGAGTGAGTGAGTGAATGAATGAGTGAGTAGGCGAATGAATAAGCGGGTGAGTTAGAGATGAGTAAAGTTGAAGGACGCATTGAATGTATGGGTGAATGAATAAGAAAGTGAACGCGATTGGAAAAGTAAGTTTGTGAATATGTGAGTGAATGAGGGAATTAAAGAATATGTTGAGTGAGTGAGTGAGTGAGTGAGTGAGCGAGTGAATGAATGAGTGAATGATTGAGTGAATGAGTGAATGAGTGAATGAGTGAATGAGTGAATGAGTGAATGAGTGAATGAGTGAGTGAGTGAGTGAATGAGTGAGTGAGTGAATGAGTGAATGAGTGAGTGAATGAGTGAATGAGTGAGTGAATGAATGAGTGAATGAGTGAGTGAATGAGTGAGTGAATGAGTGAATAAGTGAATGAATGAATGAGTGAGTGAATGAGTGAATGAATGAATGAATGAATGAGTGAGTGAAAAAACGAATGGACTAACGAACAAAAGAAAAGTCCTTCACTGAATGAGCGAGAGATACGTAAGAAGAGGAGAAAGGAAAATTATTTTTTCTAATAATATTAGTAATTCGTAGACGATAATCAGCGATTTTCTTCTTGAAGACGACATCACGCCGAAGAGTCAGAAAGGAGATGGGGAAAGGATAGATTTAAGTAGGAAAACAGAAATATAAAGGAGAAAAGATTTGTTAATTGAATGGAGAATAAGGAAAAGAAAAAGAGAAAAAGAGAGAGAGAGAAAGAGATGTTGATTATTATAAACTATCATTTATGTGTCAGTTTATTATTATTTACTATTTACCTGTTCGTTTGTCATTTAATTTTACCTATTCATTTATTTATCTTATCATTATTCATATAATTATATTTTATCTATTTATTTATTTATTTATTTGTTTATCATCATTATAATTTTTTCTTATCCGACATAGTTATGGACTAAAAGGTCTCCTGTCGGCAAGCTCCTCTTTTGTAATCCTTTGTGTGTGTGTGTGTGTGTGTGTGTGTGTGAGAGAGAGAGAGAGAGAGAGAGAGAGAGAGAGAGAGAGAGAGAGAGAGAGAGAGAAACCGAATATGTATTGACAGTCCTATATGGAGGACAAGGAGAGGCTGGAAAAAAGCGAGAAGTGGCAGGGAAGAGGAGGAGGAAGAGTAGGAGGAGGAAGAGGAGGAGAAGGAGGAGGAGGAAGAGGAAGAGGAGGAGAAGGAGGAGGAGGAGGAGGAGGAGGAGGAGGAGGAGGAGGAGGAGGAGGAGGAGGAGGAGGAGAAGGACACTCTAGTTGAAAAAGAAGATAATGAAGGAAAAATTTGTTGCTGATGATTTTGTGATTTTAACCCTCAAACACTCAAAACATTAGCTGATCTTCGAGTCTCGACCCTATGGTCTCCATTCTCACCTCATTCCCGCTCTTTTTCGAGCGGCGCGTCACTCCCAGTCTCTCTTCGTTCGCCACGTTCCCGAGTTCGAACCCTCATCGATTCCATGAGACAAAGATGACCGAGCACCTCCTAGCATAAGGTCTTCAAGTCCTCCAGTCCTCAAGTCCTCTCCAGAAGATGTTGGATGAACTAGCGAGATAAAACCTTTTGGGAGGTTCTTTACTTGTAGGAGAGAGGCCAAACGCAGAGTATGGGATCCAATGTATTTAACGTTTTGCCCAGCAGGGCTTCTTCAGAAATAACTCATAGGTTCTCTCCTTCTTGCAGACTCTTCCAGCATAACATGAGGTCCTCAAGTCCTCAAGTCTTCACCAGAAGGTACTGGATGAACCAGCGAGATGAACCTTTGGGAGGTTCTCTCCTTCTTGCAGACTCTTCCAGCCTAACATGAGGTCCCCAGGTCCTCAAGTCTTTACCATAAGATACTGGATGAACCAGCGAGATGAACCTTTTGGGAGGTTCTCTCCTTGCAGACTCTTCCAGCCTAACATGAGGTTCTCATGTCCTCAAGTCCTCACCAGAAGGTACTGGATGAACCAGCGAGATGAACCTTTTGGAAGGTTCTCTCCTTCTTGCAGACTCTTCCAGCCTAGCATGAGGTCCTCAAGTCCTCAAGTCTTTAACAGGAGGTACTGGGTGAACCAGCGAGATGAACCTTTTGGGAGGTTCTCTCCTTCTTGCAGACTCTTCCAGCCTTACATGAGGTCCTCAAGTCCTCACCAGAAGGTACTGGATGAACCAGCGTAATGAACCTTTTTGGGGGTTCTCTCCTTCTTGCAGACTCTTCCAGCCTTTTGTCCCAGAATTCACTATTAATCTCTTGCTCCATTCTTTACAGCTTTGTTCACTGACCCCTCGCGTCTTCGAAGACCCCTTGTTAGCCATCCTTCCCCCACCCCCACCTCTCCCTCCATCATCAATCTCATCACAAATCTATTTTACACACAACAGAATCACCTACCTCCCCCAACCTCCTCTTTCACTCTTTCGTCTTTTAAAACTTTTTCTTTCTTCAGTCCTCTTAAATCAATATTTTTTTCAATGTGTTTCTAAGCCAGAGTCAAGTAACTGGGAGAGTATTGATCCCGTATACCTCCCCCAATAACACCCATCCACCCACTCACTTATCCACACACACCATCAGTGACACAGAAGTAATTGACATCGACATATCATCTACTTCAGTATCCTTAGGACATCGTCCTTTCTAGTTTCGCATTCTAAGAAGAAAATAACTTTTGTTGTATTCTACTCGAGTAAGCATTCCAGGTAAACCACTATTTCCTTTTTATTTTTAACCATGTTCGAAAAAAAAAAACGTATAGATAAGTTTCCGACCCCCACCACAAAAAAGAAAAAGAAAAAGAAATATTTTTCCTTTTTCATAAATCACTGAGGATTTTTCTTTATTTTGAAATAGTACCTCAGCAGTTTAAATACGATTTCCAACCACCCAAAAAAAATGGAAAAGCCACCATTTATATTTTTCCCTTTTTGATAAATCCCTGAGGATTTTTCTTTGTTTTGAGTATTTTCTTATCTCAAAGAAATAGTACTTCACCAGTTTGAACAAGAAAAAATAAACAAGATGTTAAAAATGAGAACAGCCACTGAATGGACTAACTAATAAACCTCTGTAGCTTTCCTACTTCTACCTTTCTAGATACTGAGAGATTATCTTAATTACCTTTGTGACAATTTTTTGACAAAAAAAGGGGATTTATCCTCAGCCGATAAGAAGTAAATCAGTTTAACCTCGATTAAGCTTTGTTCGAATCTAGATACATCCACCTTTTGATAATAATGTTCCAAAGGTTAATCTACCAATTAATCTCTTCGAAATCCCAAGGATAAGGACAGACCAGGGCCACACAAATCCCACTTACCTCTTCCTCCTCCTCCTCCTCCTCCTCCTCCTCCTCCCCCTCCTCCTTCTTCTCCTCCTCCTCCTCCTCCTCCTCTTCGTCCTCGTCCTATTTCTCCTCCTCCTCCTCCTCCTCTTCCTCCTCCTCCTCCTTCTCTTTGTCCTCGTCCTCTTCCTCCTCCTCCTCTTCCTCCTCCTCTTCCTCGTCCTCCTCTTCCTCCTCCTCCTCCTCCTCCTCCTCCTACTTCTCCTCCTCCTCCTCCTCCTCCTTCTCCTCCTCTTCCTCCTCCTCCTTCTCCTCCTCTTCGTCCTCCTCCCCCTCCTACTCTCCGTCCTCCTCCTCCTCCTCTTCTTCCTCCTCCTCCTCTTAACTAATGACAGTCACCAACCAAGTCATAGATTTCCAGATCATCAGTTTTCAGAAATAAATCATAGGAAAAAAATCTTATGATCATTAGTCTCATTTGTAACGTAACTATTTTCAATGTTATGCGCCAGATTAAGCCTTGCAAAATGTGCTTCGAAAGTAAAGCAATTATTTCCACAACGGGTCACCCCCAAGTCATTCCATAACTCTCTCTCTCTCATCTCTATCTCTCTCTCTCTCTCTCTCTCTCTCTCTCTCTCTCTCTCTCTCTCTCTCTCTCTCTCTCTCTCTCTCTATTTTCTCTCTGTCTCTATCTCTCACTAACTCCAAACGGAGATTAAATGTTTTTACTACTTCTTGTGTGT
>NC_134813.1:39517215-39524715 GCF_046742065.1 Oratosquilla oratoria | reverse complement strand
ATATATATATATATATATATATATATACATATAATCAGTAAAACTAAATATAAAAGAATAGATACAAAAACAGAAGAGACCAAAATAGTCCAATAAAATAAATCAACAAACACATAGAAAGGAGAATTTGCTTTGAATATCAGTAAATAAACCGAGAAGACAAAATCCTCCAGCTAATGTATTGAAGCCCATTGTCCGCCTAAAAACAAAAATATGGGACGTGGTACGGAGACGAGCAGAGACAATTATCAAGCCCAGAAATTATACCATCACGAGGAGGGGGGGCCGGGGGGGAGTGAAAGTGCTACACCACCTACAGGAGGGACAACACTACACTGCCGGATCGGATGTCTTCTGTCCAGCCTGTCCTTAGCGCATTCGTAAATGGGGTTCATGTTGACGCATCTATTAACGCTAGCATGGTCACTTACCCAAGTTTCTAAAAATACCCTGACACCTTTTCCGGCCCGTTCATAATTGATACCTACATTCTGCCAATCCATCTCGTGTTGTTGGCCTTCGCAGTGTCTCAGTATCGCCAAGCTCATATCCCTCCTATTCAATGCCCTCCTGTGTCGTGTCGCCAACTTCTTACCTGTCTCTCCTATATAGTGAACCTCAAAATCCTTGCACTTTACATCGCGTACCAACCCCCATCTGATTGGCTACACTTTCTACGTCTTTCGACTTCATCAAAGCCATTTTCGTATGTGAAAGGGGCGTCAGAAGTAACAGAGAGATTGCTAAATAAATACGGGGTAGAAGTGGTGCATAAACTGATGAACTCACTGTATGGGACTTTGACGCACAAAAATTGAAATACACACACACACTCATATCATATATATATACGCACACAAACAAAAACACACATACGCATGCACACACAAACAAAACACACACACACACACACACACACACACGCAGACACACACTTACAAACTTACACAATTACACAATTGCAATGTATAAGAGACTTGGAAACAGTGATCAGATGCTCAGAGTAGAAGTAACGAGGTGGAAGTCGCAAAGTTTGGTGTTGGCAGCAGCAGCAGTTGGTCTTGATATACACAAACGGTCTGGAGGAGGAGAATGTACATGAAAATGACTGCATATGACGAAAAAAGAAATGCAAAAAACTAATAATAATACAGCAAGGGTAGCATTACAAAAAGATCTGGTTGTGTTACGTCCCGAATGAAAAAAGAAATAAAATTAAATTAAGTGAATAAGACTAGATAAGACTAGGCTAGACTAGACAAGACATGACAAGGCAAGACAAGACTAGACAAGAAAATACAAGACTAGATTAGACAAGACTAGACAAGACTAGACTAGACGAGACTAGATGAGACTAGATAAGACATGGTAAGACACGATAATACACGATAAGACAAGATAAGACACGATAAGACAAGATAAGACAAGATAAGATAAAGATAAGATAAAATGAAATAAAATAACACAAGATAATACACGATAAGATAAGACATGATCAAATCAAATCAAACAAAACAAAATACAATTAAATAGAATAAAAACAAAATCAAATAAATTGAAAATATGATCAAACTTTAAAGACGAGTTGCTAACTTGGACAGGAAAGAAATTAAATGTTAGAGAGAAAAAATCTACTGAATTGACTTTGGACAAAAACGTTGATCCCAAATAATACCTGAATTGAATCTCACAAACCGGCAACCCCAGCCCCACAGCAGTCGCCAACGATCCCATAGAGATCTCTGGGAAGAAACACTGGACTACTACCCATGAGCACGAAGATAATCTTGCAGAGCTGGGCGCGTTCCTCGATGCGTTCCTAGGTGCGTTCCTCTGTGTTTTGATTGGCATGAGTTTGCTTAGGACACCGAGGAACACACATAGGAACGCACCGAGAAACGCGCCCAGCTCTGATATATCGTGATGTTAAACGTGTGGGAGAGAAGAGTCGAACCCTAGGAATCGAATGCCAACCGCTCAGGGTTGCACCTCCAGATGATGGGGGTTAATTGAGGTTTTAGAAACGAACGGGGGAGAATATTCTCTCCCATGTCCGCATCATAAGGCCGCCAGAAGACTCCTCAATTACGAGAAAGGCTGTCATGTTTACTTACCGAAGATGAGGCTTGCATGCTAAACCAAAAGGCTTAGAATTGGTGACTGTATAATCATAAACGATTCATTCGACACGCTTATAGATCCGCATATACATGTATATGAGCGCATATATCCACAAGGATGAGCATGAAGAGGCGCATGCGCGTGCACACGCGCACGAATACACACACACGCACGCACGCACACACGCACACACACACCAACACACATACACACATACGCACACACACAAACACACACACACACACACACACACACAATGGTGGACGTCTGGAACAAATTAGACGAAACAATAGTGTGTACAAACACCCTACAAGAATTTAAGAACAAACTAGATGCTGTGAGATACAAAGACGGGTCACTACGAGCATAGCTCCCCTTCCCGTATAATGCAACTAGGTAAATGCACACACACACACACACACACACACACACACACACACACACACACACAGCCATAAGTTCTGCGCACAAACAGTTGTACATGCACGTAGATGCATGTATTCACAAGAAAAAACGAATAAAGATATCTATATATTTATATATCTATCTTTACATGCACACACACACACACACACACACACACACGCACGCACACACACACACACACACACACAAATTATATATATATATATATATATATATATATATATATATGTATATATATATATAATCCGAATGCTAGTTTCACCACTACGCACACATATAACCATCTCCCAAACCGTGCCCCAAAGATATTAATTTTCTGTTCACGTAACTGTCCATAAACAGTTTACAAGTTTAAGTTAATCCAGGCAACTACTCGCTGACTTTCTTGACCAACTGGGACGAAGGTTGGGTGGGTGGAGGGGGTGGAGGGGGTGGGAACGTTGTGTGGGTGCTCTGGGTTCAATGCGTCGCGGTGGCAAGTTGGTTGCGACCACATCTCTATTGGCGTCAACCCGGGTTCAGTTCCCGCATGTGGTAATGGCTGTTATGTGGTCAATATAATCCAAGGCTGGTTGACTTCTATCGTAAACTTACGAATTGTTATATCTATATGAGATTGATAGTTGCCAACGAGTTTATTAAAAAGAAATATTATGGCTTTATCAGTAAGACGTTTTGCTTTTTATAGCTTTATCATGTGCTTGATAAACCTCTAATAAACGAAACGTTAAACATATAAAAACTCCGTCGTTATTTGGTGTTTTTATAGACTTGTAATATCTATCATAACAATAACGAGCAGAGAGAAATAACTAAACAAGAGAAAATAACATGGGCTGGGCATGCGGCGCGTATGGAGGACCATAGAATTCCAAAACGAGTTATGATGGATAGAATGCCTGGAAGAAGACCCAGAGGGGGACATCGAATGAGATAGATGGATGGATGGAGTGGATGCGGAGATAGACAGAAGAGGAATAGATAAAGCAACCTGGATGGAAGCAGCAAAGGACCGAAGGACATGGAGAGGATCACAGTTGGCGGACCAGAATCTACCTGAGGTTGAAGATCCAACTGAGTGGGTGAGTATTACATCTATCAGTCAAGTCAAGAAAATGACTATTTGAGGTTTTAGAAGAAATAGGTTGCTAAAAAAGCTGTTGATGAAACTAGAAAAGACGTGATTATGTGTAAGTTTAGATTACATTTTGCACGGTGACCTATACAAGCATAAAGGTCAAAAGTGTTGGACATTTTCTGAAATTACCTTTTTTCCATTTTCTGTCATCATGGGAGCCATAGAAAAAAAAATAGAAAAAAATAGAAAATAAAAAAAGATTTATAGAATCTTTATGATAAGAATTATGAACACGATCTATGCACCGACGTTTTCTGATTTTTTTTTTTTTTTTTTTTTTTTTGTCATAATGGGAGCCATAAAAAAAACACTAATAAAAAAAAATCATCGAATCTTTATGATAAGAATTATAAACACGATCCGTGCATTGAAATTACGACCTGATTCCTTTGAAGTCAATGAGGCTTTACGTTGTAATTCTTTTGACTCAAATATACTTCTGGCCGCGAGGTCGCTGGCAGGGCTTGAGAGGAAATGTGAATTTTTTTGTCTCTTTTATGAGATTAATATCGCCGACACGAATTCCTGATTGTCTTTATATATGTTTTTAATCGTACGAATTTACGGGAAAAATATTCTAGTAATAAAAAGCATGAATAACTTTGCGGAAAAGGATACTGTGATAGAAATGAAAAATAGGTTTCCTGTCTTTAGAATACCAAGAGAAAATGATGTCTTCTCGATGCTATGAATAAAATCGTCTGGCGACAAAGAGAACAAAAGAACAACGTTTTGAAATGCAGCGGCAAGATTGATATTAACATAACCATAACCATGCTGAATCCTTTTTTAGGGATATATGTATATAAATATGAATATATATATATATATATATATATATATATACACTTATATGTGTGTGTGTGTGTGTGTGTGTGTGTGTGTGTGTGTGTGTGTGTGTGTGTGTGTGTGTGTGTGTGTGTGTGTGTGTGTGTGTGTGTGTGTGTGTGTGTGTATCAAGCCTCTTTGTTAGACCGAGAGATAAGGATCGTTCCAAAAGTAATGCCTCCTATTTTTTAACTCAAAAAGTTGAAAAGCTACGAAGACGAAAGTGGCACCATTAAAACGAGCGACCTTTTGTGCTCCAAAATTTATTTTTCTACGTAGTCACCACCATTCTCAATGTACTTTTGCCAGCGATGAACGAGAGTCTTAATGCCTCAGTCGTAAAAGTCAGCGCCTGCCGAGGCGGTCCATTTTTTTACGGCTGCGATTGCGGCGTTGTTGTCGGGGAAACTCTGCCCACGTAATGCGTCCTTCAGAGGTCCGAACAAGCGGAAGTCTGACGGTGCCAGGTCGGGACTATACGGTGGGTGAGACAGCACCGTCCAGCCGAACTTTGTCACACATTCCATAGTCTTCTAACTTGTGTGTGGGCTGGCGTTGTCGTGTTGCAAACGGAATGTTTCCCCTTTCTCTGGCCTTACACGAGTAACCCGAGCCTTCAGCATGGTCGACGCTTCAACGTAACTGTCAGAGTTGACAGTCGCTCCTGGTTCCATGAAATCCAGGAAGATGACGCCCTTCCTGTCCCAGAAGACGGTGCACATCACTTTGCCTGCAGATGTCTGCGTCTTGAACTTCTTTGCTGGGGAGTGTGAGTGGTGCCATTCCATCGACTGCCGTTTGGACTCTGGCTCGTAGTGGTGACACCACGTCTCGTCACCAGTGATGATGCGGTCCAAGAATCCGTCACCTTCGGCTTCGTACCGATCCAACAAGTCCTGACAGACATCCCGTTGGTGGTCCTTTTGGTCCTGCGTGAGCATTCGTGGAACCCACCTAGCACACACTTTGCTGTATCCTAGGGATGACAACATCGTTTCCAGTGCACTGACACCCACATCCAACTCTACACGCATTTCATTCACCGTTATCCGCCGATCAGCGCGGATGAGTTGATCGAGGCGCACTTTGTTTTCCGGGGTGGTGGCTGTGCATGGGCGTCCGGAGCGCACTTTGTCACTCACATCTCTGTCGCCACTCTGAAATCGACGAACCCATCTCCTAACTGTGCTGATATCAACTGCATCGGCTTCGTAAACGTTCACCAGGCGCCGGTGAATGATGATTGGTTCAGTTTTTTTCTGCATGGAGGAATTCAATGACGCATCTCTGCTTCTGACGCACGTCCATGACAGGGATTGCTTTCTTAGGCTTCATTTCCACCGAGCGAGTCCAGGCCGATTCTCGCCAAACGTTGTTAATTTGAATGGCTAGAAAGAGACTTTGCTTGCAGCATTCTAGACTTCCCTATTACACTTCAACAATCTGTCTGACATTCGTAAAGGTTCATCTCCTTTCATTTCGCCATTCAGTTTCTCAGTATATGACGCGAAGCCAATTTGACTTCTGAAGATTGAAAAAACGAAAGATTGCAACCGACGTCGTTTCTGCTTAAACGAACTCACGACGGCTGAGGAGAATCAGCCGAGACTCGCTCGGTGGAAACGCAGCCTTAGAGTGTCACACCATCAATATCAGCAACAAAGAGATGAAACTTTCAGATCATGAGTGCATAATTTCAGTCATCATAACAATGCAATTTGCAATCCCCTCGGATCCCTTCGGGTGGAATAAAAAAGAAATAGGAGGCATTACTTTTGGAACGACCCTCATGTATGTATATATATATATATATATGTGTGTGTGTGTGTGTGTGTGTGTGTGTGTGTGTGTGTGTGTGTGTGTGTGTGTGTGTGTGTGTGTGTGTGTGTGTGTGTGTGTGTGTGTGTGTGTGTGTGTGTGTGTGTGTGTGTGTGTGTGTGTGTCAAGTTTCTTTGGTAGCGCAAGAGATAAATCTATCTGAAAAAAAAATAATTAAAAAAAATAGACAAAATGGCACCAACGAGTCTGAACGGCAACAAAGAGAACTAACTATATGACACTGTAGCTACTAAACTGTCACTAAACAAACACTACTAATTCAAAAGAACTTTTCTTAAAATTACTAAATCTGCCAATTAATATTTTGCAAGATGTCACCCCTCTGTACATCTTATTGTTAGTTGGTGAAAAATAAAAAAAAAATCTAAGAAAAATTAAAATCTTGTTCCGGAAGGTCACACCGTCGTCAGTACGCTTAATGCTCTTCAGGCAACTCATCAGTATCGTTAATTCAAGAATTATGATCCTGTTCATTGGAAACAATCACTAAGTTCATGGAGGTCGACATCAATTCCCACGTCCCGACTAGTGAATAACGACTTTTACGCATTTCCTAAAAAAAAGAAAAAAAAAAGAAAAAAAATACCAACCATCAATTTTACATCACTGGACAGCTTGATCTTGTGTCTAGGAATCGCCGAGTCTAATTGCACTAGTTTCAATCCTTCTTTAATCCTTATAGGTCATTAAGTAAAGCACAGACATCTATATACTATAAAAATACCCTTTTCCTATGGGTGATGTATGATTATTTAGACAGTATACTAGTAATTTCATTGCTATCTAGATGTTTAAACTATCTAATGTCCCTCACTTGAGATACAATTATTCTATTCGTCACTTATTGTATCTGTCAAGACGAAAGAAAAGTTTCTTTAGTGCCAAACGATTACGCCACACAAATGGTCCTCAGCGTAGCCGAAGAACCCAAAAACCCAGATGAACTCAGGAGAGAAGCTGACATTACGTGCCACTTTGGACTCAACGTAGAAAGCTAGATGCAACATTGGTGCCAACATATCATAGTGCCTGGCCACAGACGCAGTAATGAGGAATTAATAATAATGATAACAGATTAATAATAACGGTGAAAGGTCCGTCAGGAGAATATCTAAATCAAATGAAATCATCACTTAAGAAAAGAACGA
>NC_134813.1:39499715-39502215 GCF_046742065.1 Oratosquilla oratoria | reverse complement strand
CACCTGCATGCACACACGCACGGGAACACACATAAACAAACACGCGCACATTTACACAGATACGGGAACACGCACACACACAGAAACACATGCACACACACGTACACACACACACGCACGGGAACACACACACACACACACACACACACACACACACACACACACACACACACACACACACACACACACACGGAGACACCTGCACACACTGGGAAACACACGCGCACACACGTACACACGTACACACACACACGGAAACACCTGCATATACACACATATACAGATGTACACATGGGAACACACATAAACAAACACGCGCACTTTTACACAGATACGAGAACACGCACACACACAAAAACACATGCACACACACGTACATATACACACGCACGGGAACACATACATACGGAAACACATGCACACATACACACGCACGGGAATACACATCAACAAACACGCGCACATGCACACGCACGTACACACACGCACGTACACACACACACACACACACACACACACACACACACACACACGGAAACACCTGCACACACATGCACACACGCTGGGAAACACACACGGAAACACCTGCACATACACACGTACACACATGTACACACGAGAACACACATAAACAAACACGCGCACCTTTACACAGATACGAAAGCACTATGATTGGTTGCGGCAGGCAGGCGCTCGCTGACATACATCAGTGCCAAGAACAACGAACGAGCAAAGGCCTCGAGTGCCATGGCACGCTCTGGCACGCTCTGGCACTCTCTGGGCTGACGAGGTACTAATAGGCACTGTCTGGTTCAGACGAGAGTGACGGGGCAGGTGTTGACAGGAACGGGTGAGGTGACAGTCATGGACAGACACAAGATACAGTTGGCAAATCAAACAGACACTTAAGAAAATAGGTAAATAAATTAATCAATAAATGAAAAAGTAATAAATAATTAATGAATGAATGAATAGATGAAAGTAAACATATATATGAATAAATATATAGATAAATAAATAAATACATAAATATATATATATGTATATACATATATATATCATATATATATATGTATATATATATAAGTATATAAACAAATATATATATATAAATGAATAAATGACACATTAATAAGTAATTAATGAATGAATAAATGAATAAAATAAACATATATATAAACAAATATATAAATGAATAAATTACCAATAAAGTATATAAACAAATATACATATAAATAGATAAATAAAGAATTAATAGATGATTAATAAATGAATAAATTAATAAACATATATGAATAAATATATAAACAAATATATAAATAAGTAAATATATAAATAAATAAGTATATAAACAAACATACATATATATTATATATATACATATATATATATATATATATATATATATATATATATATATATATATATATATATATATATATATAAACAAATGTATAAATAAACACGTAAGGAGAATAAAGAAATTAATAAAATCACCGACGCGACTAAGTGGCGACAGAACAGGACCGTCTATATACGGTCGACGGTTCAAGTCATCGTTGACAGGTGTCGCTGGAGAGGTGCGCGTAGAGGTTGCACAGGTGCGACCGTCCTCGGACACCCAGACAGATGCACAAACGCGCGCGAACTTAACCGGACAATTGCTATACGGTTAGACGGTTAGATATAGAATTATAGTTTATCAATGAGCGTGCTCTGATATATAGAAGGTAGGATATGGACAAGTGCACACACACACACACAATCATATATAGGCCTATATATGTATATATATATATATGTATGTATATATATATATGTATATATATATGTATATAGTGTATGTGTGTGTGTGTGTGTGTGTGTGTGTGTGTGTGTGTGTGTGTGTGTGTGTGTGTGTGTGTGTGTGTGTGTGTGTGTGCGTGTGTGTGTAAATTCGCTCACCGACCCGCAACTACTCTATAGGACAGGCATCTTTCATAGACAGGGTTTAGACAGGATTCCGAGGTCATAAATGGACAGGGTTGGAAGTAGACAGGTTAGGAAAGGAAACATCACCGCAAAAATTGACAGTCAAGGAGAAACGGTGACAGGAGCAATGAAATTTAGACAGGCAGGGGGAAGCACAATTAAATTAGACAGGCGAAATAAATCACCCTAAGCACGTGCAATGGTTATATAGGAGGTAGACAGAACGTGGACGGGATTTAGACAGGACGTAGACGGGATTTAGACAGGGCGTAGACGGGATTTAGGCAGGGCGTTGACGGGATTTAGACAGGACGTAGACGGGATTTAGACAGGGCGTAGACAGGGTTAGGTAGATGGGTGGTAACATTAAGGGAACTGTCTTAAGACGGGATAAAGACGGGAGTGAAATAAAAAGCAGCCAAACGAAAGCATGCAGACAGGACAGGTCATAAGAGGAGAGAACTCCCTCGTGGACAGGTGACAGACAGTAAACAGAAATGACAGACAGCAAGTCCATTGACGGGAGGAA
>NC_134813.1:39487215-39492215 GCF_046742065.1 Oratosquilla oratoria | reverse complement strand
TGAGGGAGATTGAGAGTGAGAAAGGAGAACGGGAGAAGGAAAGAAAGAGAATTTTACATTGAATGGGGAACAAGAGAAGAAACATAACATTCGAAGTGGAAGTGAGAGAGAGAGAGAAAGAGAGAGAGAGAGAGAGAGAGAGAGAGAGAGAGAGAGAGAGAGAGAGAGAGAGAGAGAGAGAGAGAGAGAGAGAGAGAGAGAGAGAGAGAGAGAAAGAGAAAGAGAGAATGGAAATGGGTGGGAAAGACAGAAGCGAGTGAGATATGCAGTGATCGAAGTAAAAAGAAAAAGGATAAAAAAAAACGAGTGGAAAGGAAAACGATGAAAGGAAGGAACGAAGGAAGGAAGACATAAAGGAAGAGAGGAAGGAAAGAAGGAAGGAAGGGAGGGAGGAAGGAATGAAGGAAGGAAGAGAGGAAGGAAGGAAGGAAGGAAGAATGGAAGGAAGGAAGGAAGGAAGGAAGGAAGGAAGGAAGGAAGGAAGGAAGGAAGGAAGGAAGGAAGGAAGGAAGGAAGGAAGGGAAGGAGGAAGGAAGGAATGAAGGAAGGAAGGAAGGAAGGAAGAAAGGAAGGAAGGAAGACATAAATGAAGGAGGGAAGAGAGGAAGACATAAAGGAAGGAAGGGAGGAAGAAAGACATAAAGGAAGGAAGGGAGGAAGGAAGACATAAAAGAAGGAAGAGAGGAAGGAAGGGAGGAAGGAAGAGAGAAAGGGAGGAAGGAAGACATAAAGGAAGGAAGAGAGGAAAGAAGGCATGAAGGAAGGAAGGGAGGAAGGAAGACATAAAGGAAGGAAGAGAGGAAGGAAGAGAGAAAGGAAGGAAGGAAGGAAGGAAGGATGAGAGGAAGGAAGAAAGACATAAAGGAAGGAAGAGAGGAAGGAAGAGAGGAGGAAGGGTGAGAAGAGAAGAAGAGGAAGAAGAGAAGAGAATCCTTCAGACTCGTAAAAAGCAGAACTCAGTTGTAATCGAGGCCCCCATAGTTGCCACTCACGAGTGACCGAGAGAAAATGAGAGTGAGAGGGACCGTGAGAGAGAGTGAGAGGGAATGAGTGAGAGAGATAATGATAGAGGGTGAGAAGGTGAGAGTGAGAGGGACCGTGAGAGAGAGTGAGAGGGAATGAGTGAGAGAGAGAATGATAGAGGGTGAGAAGGTGAGAATGAGAAGGACCGTGAGAGAGAGTGAGATGAAATGAGTGAGAGAGATAATGATGGAGGGTGAAAAGGTGAGAATGAGAAGGACCGTGAGAGAGAGTGAGAGGGAATGAGTGAGAGAGAGAATGATAGAGGGTGAGATGGTGAGAATGAGGACCGTGAGAGAGAGTGAGAAGGAATGAGTGAGAGTTAGAGAGAGTGAGTGAGGATGGGAGTGATAGAGGGTGAGAGGGTGAGAATGAGAGGGACCGTGAGAGAGAGTGAGAAGGAATGAGTGAGAGTTAGAGAGAGTGAGTGAGGATGGGAGTGATAGAGGGTGAGAGGGTGAGAATGAGAAGGACCGTGAGAGAGAGTGAGAGTTAGAGTGTGTTTGACTGAGTGAGGATGAGAGTAATATAAGGTGAGAAGGTGAGAATGAGAAGGACGGCGAGAGAGAGTGAGAGGGAATGAGTGAGAGTTAGAGTGAGTGAGTGAGAAAGGATGAGAGTGATATAGGGTGAGAAGGTGAGAATGAATACGAGTGAGAATGAGAAAGACGGTGAGTGAGAGGGAGAGGGAATGAGTGAGAGTTTGAGAGAGTGAGTGTGAGAGGATGAGAGTGATAGAGTAGTGAGAGAGTGAGAATGAATACGAATGAGAGGGAAAAGGACCGTGAGAGAGAGTGAGAGAGAATGAGTGAGAGTTAGAGAGAGTGAGTACGAGAGGATGAGAGTTATAGAGAGTGAGAAGATGAGAATGCATATGAGTGAGAGAAGTGGGAGAAGTGGGAGAGAGAGTGAGAGGATGAGAGCGATAGAGGATGAGAATGAGACAGGAGAGTGAGAGAGGGTGAGAGTGAGAGAAGGTGAGAGTGAGAAAGTGTTAGAGTGAGAGAGGGTGAGAGATAATATGAGGGAGAGAGGATGGGATGGTGAGAGGGTGAGAATGAGAGACTGTGAGAGTGAGAAGGTGAGAGGATGAGAATGAGTGAGAATGAGAGAGAGGGCGAGAGGAAGAGAGAGTAAGGGTGAGAGAGTGAGAGAGGGTGAGAGAGTGAGAGAGGGTGAGAGAGTGTGAGAAGGTGAGAGAACGAGAGAGAGGGCGAGAGGAAGAGAGGGTGAGGGTGAGGGTGAGGGTGAGAGAGTGAGAGAGAAAGTTAGAGAAGGTGAGAGAGGGTGAGAGAGTGAGAGGGGGTGAGAGAGTGAGAGAGGGTGAGAGAGTGAGAGGGGGTGAGAGATTGAGAGAGAGTGAGAGAGAATGAGAGAGTGTGAGAAGGTGAGAGAACGAGAGGGAGTGAGAATGAGAGGGCGAGAGGAAGAGAGGGTGAGAAAGTGAGAGAGGGTGAGAGAGGGTGAGAGTGAGAGAGGGTAAGAGTGAGAGAGGGTGAGAGAGTGAGAGAGGGTGAGAGAGTGAGAGAAGGTGAGAGAACGAGAGGGAGTGAGAATGAGAGACAGCGAGAGGAAGAAAGGGTGAGAAAGTGAGAGAGGATGAGAGAGAATGAGCGTGAGAAAGGGTGAGATTGAGTGAGAGAGCCGTTGATCTCACATGGGGTCTTGATTGGATAAGTTTTACGTAGTTCACACTTGAGACACTTCAACGGCGCCCCTACGGCCCAGAACCACGCAGAATTCTTACGTGACCTTAGACTCATCTCCGCTCAGGAAGGAAGCGCTGGTTATTGTCTGATCCCTGTATTACCTAGGAGTGGAAGCACTCGTGTGGGTTGAAAGTTAGGAACGTTCGAGAACGAGTCAGGAAGAACGTGACCAGGGGTGTCGGAACGTGAGTTGAGAGATGGGACGAAGATTGGATCGTGAGGGAACGAGAGATGAACGTCATCGGGGAAAGAACGTGGTAGAACGGGTAATGAAGAACGGCACGGAGATAGGAACGTTATAGTAGGAGAAAATCTTTTAGGACGAAGAACGTGACTGAATGAAAGATAAGGAACGGGCCGAGGTTAGAACGGTAGGGGCAAAGAAATCTCTGAAAAGAGAGAGAGAGAGAGAGAGAGAGAGAGAGAGAGAGAGAGAGAGAGAGAGAGAGAGAGAGAGAGAGAGAGAGAGAGAGAGATAGAGATAGAGAGAGAGATAGAGATAGAGATAGAGAGAGAGAGAGAGAGACAGACAGACATAGACAGACATAGACAGACAGACAGACAGAGGCAGACAGAGAGACAGAGATAGATAGAGACAGAGATAGATAGATAGATAGAGAGAGAGAGAGAGAGAGAGAGAGAGAGAGAGAGAGAGAGAGAGAGAGAGAGAGAGAGAGAGAGAGAGAGAGAGAGAGAGAGAGAGAGAGATAGAGAGAGAGAGAGAGAGAGAGAGAGAGAGAGAGAGAGAGAGAGAGAGAGAGAGAGAGAGAGAGAGAGAGAGAACGAGAGAGAGAAAGCGCGTTCACGAGCGAAAAGGGTGAGGAACGTAGTGAAATGAAAAGTGCCCAGGAACGTGTATCTGGTGAGTAATGACCTTGGACGATAAATAATGACACAGAACGAAGAGAAAGGAACTGTGTCGAGATCGAGGAAAGAAAACCACGAGGACCGAGATAGGAGAGAGGGAGGGAGGGAGAAAGGAAGGGAGAGAGACAGAGAGAGGAAGAGAGGAATTGAGGGAGAGAGGAATGGAGAGAGAGAACGAGAGAGGGAGAGAACGAGAGAGGAAGTGAGGGAGAGAAGATGGGAGAGAGAGAGGAGGAGAGAAGGAGAGAACGAGATAGGAAGAGAGGAAGTGAGGGAGAGAGGAAGGGAGAGAGAGAAGGAGAGAGAAAGAGAGAGAAAGAGAGGAAGCGAGGGAGAGAGAAGGAGGAGGAGAGGTGGGATGGTAGAAAGAAAAAGAGAAGGAGAAGGAGAAAGAGAGGAAGGGAGAGAGAGAAGGAGGGAGGGACAGAACGAGAGAAGAAGAGGGGAAGTGAGGGAGAGAGACAGAGAGAGGAGAAGAGGTGGGATGGTAGAAAGAAAAAGAGGAGGAGAGGATGGGAAAGGAGAGAAGGAGAGAACAAGAGAGGAGAGGGAGAGAACGAGAGAGGAGGAGAGGAAGAGAGGTAGAGAGGTAAAGAGGAAAAGGTGGAAAGAGAGGGAGGGAGAGAGAGTTAAAGTGAAGCTAGAAAGAGGAAGAGGAAGAGAGGTAAGGAGAGGACAGACAGGACGAAAGAGGGCAAGGGAGAAGGAGAAGAAGGAGAAGGAGAGGGAGAGGGAGAAGGAGAGGGACAGAGAGAGGGAGGGAGGGAGGGAGGTAAGGAGGGAGGTAAGGAGGGAGAGAGGGAGAGGGAGAGGGAGAGGGAGAGGGAGAGGGAGAAGGAGAGGGAGAGGGCGAAGGAGAGGGACAGAGAGGGAGGGAGGGAGGTAAGGAGGGAGAGGGAGAGAGGGAGAGGGAGAGGGACAGAGAGAGGGATGGAAGGAGGGAGGTAAGGAGGGAGACGGAGAGAGGGACAGAGGGAAAGAGGGAGAGGGAGAGGAAGAGGGTGAGGGAGAGGAAGAGGGAGAGAGGGAGAGAGGGAGGGAGAGAGGGAGGGAGAGAGAGAGGAGAGGGAAAGGGAGAAGGAGAGGGAGAGGGAGAGAGAGAGGGAGAGAGGGAGAGGGAAAGGGAAAGGGAGAGATGGAGAGGTGGAAAGTTGGGGAGGGAGAAGGAAAAGGAGAAGGAGAGGGAGAGAGAGAGAGAAGGAAAGGGAGAGGGAGAGAGGGAGAGGGAGAGAGGGAGAGAGGGAGGGAGAGAGGGCGGGAGAGTAAGAGAGGGGAGGGAAAGGGAGGAGAAGGAGAGGGAGAGGGAGAGAGGGAGAGGGAAAGGGAGAGATGGAGAGGTGGAAAGTTGGGGAGGGAGAAGGAAAAGGAGAAGGAGAGGGAGAGAGAGAGAGAAGGAAAGGGAGA
>NC_134813.1:39479715-39482215 GCF_046742065.1 Oratosquilla oratoria | reverse complement strand
ATTGATATCTCAGAAAATGTTCTCGTACCTCCATCCAATACAAATACAATGCAAACATACGAAAAGGATTAGTGATACAAACCTTGCTATGCTTTCTCATTGTAAATATACAGTACCAATGCACTGGCTATCATGTCTCGTACCCCCATCCAATACAAATACCATGCAAACATATGAAAAGGATTAGTGATACAAACCTTGTTTTGCTTTCTCATTGTAAACATACAGTACCATCGCACTGGCTATCATGTCTCGTACCCCCATCCAATACAAATACAGTGCAAACATATGAAAAGGATTAGTGATACAAACCTTGCTTTGCTTTCTCATTGTAAACATACAGTACCAATGCACTGGCTATCATGTCTCGTACCCCCAGGTTCAAGGTTTCGTATTAATTGGCTACCTTGTGTACAACTAAGCAATATATCAATAAAAAATATCAAATATAAATTTTATATATCAAAGTACATAAAAGATAAAATAAAGAATAAAATGAAAATAAAAATAAGAATACTTTAGAATACATAAAAACCTGCAGTCAACATCCCTAACGACGATCCTGGTGACCTTTAGGAAATTAGGTAAGGTCAGGTCAGGTTAAACCAATTCATTCTACTTCAATTTCTTCGACCTCCGCATCTGTCAAAAACAAACATGGCGTCTCGAAGCTCGCTTAGAGCTCCGAGTTGTCGCTATTGTATCACTTTTAGCGATTTTGATTAATTTCTTCTAATAAAAACGTATATTACGTTGATGTATTATAATTGACAAAATTGGTGTTTAATTTTCTGCTGCCATGTCGTTAGATTTACCACTTCTTTTCTTTTGTTGTTGTTTTTTCTCTAAACTTGAAAACTTTTATTGAACTGAAGACCACATACCTTTCCTCCCCTTCCCTAAAAAAAAAAATAATAAAAATACGATCCCAAAGCCGGGCGCGTTCCTCGGTGCGTTCCTAGTTGCGTTCCGCTTTAGTTTGGCCGCGGTTAGCGCTCCCAAAATATTAAAGCTTGAGAGACAGTTCCAAAAGATAGGCCACATACTATACCGGCACTCATAATGCTTTAATAGTTTGGGAGCGCTAACCGCGGCCTAACTAAAGCGGAACGCACAGAGGAACGCACAGAGGAACGCACCGAGGAACGTATTTAGGAACGCGCCCAGCTCTGGACGATCCCATCACACGTCACCGAAGTTTCTAACAGTCTTTTGTTTCATAGGCGTTTCATCTAACCGGTTGTAATTGGGAGAGCTGGGCGCGTTACTAACTGACAGGTAGTGCGTTACCTCCGGACAGGTAGTGCGTTACCGAAAAATCTGAGGTGCATTTCCGTCAATGTGTTGTCCGCGTTATTGCATGTGTGTGTGTGTGTGTGTGTGTGTGTGTGTGTGTGTGTGTGTGTGTGTGTGTGTGTGTGTGTGTGTGTGTGTGTGTGTGTGTTTATTAAGGAAATTAAAATCGGTAACGCATTGACGGAAATGCACCCCAGGTTTTTCGGTAACGCACTACCTCTCCGGAGATAACGCGCCCAGCTCTGGTAATTGACATCTTACATATAAGGTGGAGAGAGACGAGATAGAGAAGTTCACAGGGGTGACGTGGCAGAGGCTGGCGCGGTCGTGTGAATCATGGAATGCTATGAAGGAGGCCTTTGTTCAGCAGTGGACTCAGGATGGCTGATTTGATATATATATATATATATATATATATATATATATATATATATATATATATATATATATGTTGCCATCAACTAACACTGTAGGTAAAACTGGACTTACGGCCATATTATTTCTTGTTTACAGTTTAGTCACCTATTTAGGGTAGTGACAGCGTTCCTACCTCCCGCCTACGCGTCGCACTTTGTATGTCTGAGTTTATGGCGGCCATATACATGCAATGGTTAAAAATTTACGGTCACCGATAGAATTCCCGTCACCCCTTTCTGTGCTAGAACTGCAAAATGTTTTCCTTCATGAAGATTTTATGTATCGTAACTCACTCCCGTAAGCTCGCTTGCTGAGTGGGTTAAGGCAGTTGCGGAGAAGATAGAGGGGATGGGGGATCGAACCCTGCCACCGGCGAAGTTGAGCCAAGGGTATGGTTTGGTAAGTTCTACGGTACAAAGTCCTCCTCTGTGAGGGGCACCGTCCTAGCCTTCCGATAACAGCGGTTCTGTCCTTGGGGACAATATGGCGACGAAGAGGAGGAGGAGGAGGAGGAGGAGGAGGAGGAGGAGGAGGAGGAGGAGGAGGAGGAGGAGGAGGAGGAGGAGGGGTGATGTAGGAGGGTTGAAGAACGGAGTTGAAGATGGAAGTCGATTTTTTTTTTTTTTTTTTTTTTTTTTTTGTGGGGGGGGGGGGGAGATTTTTTCTAACCATAAAAGGAATGTTGCGTCACCCTGGTCCATAGGGATGTCAGTAAAGTCCAGAGCAGGGCGCGTTACCGCTGGACAGGTTGTGCGTTACCGAAAAATCTAGGGTGCGTTTCTGTTAA
>NC_134813.1:39467215-39472215 GCF_046742065.1 Oratosquilla oratoria | reverse complement strand
GTCACACCCCCTTCTCCCCAAATTAAACCCAAGCCTTAATGACCCCTAAATATGACGAGAGACTGCCCGTCCTCACACAGAAACATACAATCTTAAACATTTGTAACTGTATTTCTTAGAACCACATCAGTATCAAGGCGGGATATAAATACAAGGCTTAAGATCTTTTTGGAGTAGAAGCAGAGATACGATAAATTCTTATCAAAAGAACGCCATGTAAAGGCAGAACCTTAATTAGCATGACGTTTCTATTTTTAGACCTTTATCAAGGTACTTAACAAGGTTCTAACAAACAAACAAAAATACATTATGGAGTGAATACCGTATAGACTATAGAGGCGATAGAAAGGCGGAATCGTTCTCATTCTATAACAATTTCTCTATCTTTTCTATAATGATGCGATAAGGTTTAACGTCGCAAACTCCCCCCTATCGGAAGGCTAGGACGGTGCCCCTCACAGAGGAGGACTTTGTAGTATGGAATTTAATGACCCATGCCCTTGGTTCAACTTCGCCGGTGGCAGGATTCGAACCGTCATCCCCTCGACCTTCGCTGCAAGTAACGACTCCTTAACCCGCTCAGCCAGCGAGCTTACCTATCTTTTCTGTAATTGATCAAAAACATCAAAACGATAGAGCTTCGCTTTCCGAATAGGACCCGTCTCGCATCTCTACTGCCTTTATAGCCCGTACGGTGTCCACTACAAATGTGGGAGATCTTAATGACCCACACTGTACTTGGTCGAACGCCAACAGGTGAATCATCGTACTGATAAAGGGTTCATCCTCGAATTGAGTTTCTTTTGAGGGACTCGTCAGCAGCTGACAATTATATACAAAATAAATCCTCAGCCGCATGGTAAGGCCAAATATGGCGGCTCAGGTATAATCATCAAGGACAGGAGGTCGATCAAGTGTATGTAATAACAAAGGTTAGAAAACGTTGGTTTACGATTACTTTGAGCGATAACGAAGGTGGTGGATAAAGTAGATCGATTTGTAGCTTAGATGGAGGAGCATAAGCGAGTTAGTCATACAAGGAAGTGAAATATAATTACAGAAGTTTATTTCTGTAGAGTCTTACGTGATGAAGTCAGGCGAGAGAGACTAACAGTGGTATTCTTAAAAGATATTTCCTTATATAATTCTTATATATAAGATACTTGAAATGGAAATATTTATATAAGGAAAGATTTTTTTTAAGAATACCACCGTAAGTGACCAGGTTTAATGAAAGAAGGACGCAGACCACATGAGGGTAAAGACTTGTTAGCCAGAGTCGTAACTAGCGGTCAAATATATGAACAAAGAAGCGTCCAATTTTGGGTACCTTATCTTGCTCCCAGTTGTTGTTGCTGCTGTTCCTCCAGTTCCTGTTTCTTCTGTTGTTGTTGTTCCTCCTCCTGTTGTTGTTGTTGTTGTTGTTGTTCCTGTTGTTGTTCCTGTTGTTGTTGTTCCTGTTGTTGTTGTTCCTGTTGTTGTTGTTCCTGTTGTTGTTGTTCCTGTTGTTGTTGTTCCTGTTGTTGTTGTTCCTGTTGTTGTTGTTCCTGTTGTTGTTGTTCCTGTTGTTGTTGTTCCTGTTGTTGTTGTTGTTGTTCCTGTTGTTGTTGTTGTTCCTGTTGTTGTTGTTGTTCCTGTTGTTGTTGTTGTTCCTGTTGTTGTTGTTGTTCCTGTTGTTGTTGTTGTTCCTGTTGTTGTTGTTGTTGTTGTTCCTGTTATTGTTGTTGTTGTTGTTCCTGTTGTTGTTGTTGTTGTTGTTCCTGTTGTTCCTGTTGTTGTTGTTGTTGCTGTTGTTGTTGTTGTTGTTGTTTTATTGCTGTTGTTGTTCCCTTTGTTGTTCCTGTTGTTGTTGTTCCTGTTGTAGTTGTTCCTGTTGTTGTTGTTCCTGTTGTTGTTGTTCCTGTTGTTGTTGTTATTGTTCCTGTTGTTGTTGTTCATGTTGTTGTTGTTCATGTTGTTGTTGTTCATGTTGTTGTTGTTCATGTTGTTGTTGTTCATGTTGTTGTTGTTCATGTTGTTGTTGTTCATGTTGTTGTTGTTCATGTTGTTGTTGTTCATGTTGTTGTTGTTGTTCCTGTTGTTGTTGGTGTTCCTGTTGTTGTTGTTGTTCCTGTTGTTCCTGTTGTTCCTGTTGTTCCTGTTGTTCCTGTTGTTCCTGTTGTTCCTGTTGTTCCTGTTGTTCCTGTTGTTCCTGTTGTTGCTCCTGTTGTTGCTCCTGTTGTTGTTCCTGTTGTTGTTCCTGTTGTTGTTCCTGTTGTTGTTCCTGTTGTTGTTCCTGTTGTTGTTCCTGTTGTTGTTCCTGTTGTTGTTCCTGTTGTTGTTCCTGTTGTTGTTCCTGTTGTTGTTCCTGTTGTTGTTCCTGTTGTTGTTCCTGTTGTTGTTCCTGTTGTTGTTCCTGTTGTTGTTCCTGTTGTTGTTCCTGTTGTTGTTCCTGTTGTTGTTCCTGTTGTTGTTCCTGTTGTTGTTCCTGTTGTTGTTCCTGTTGTTGTTCCTGTTGTTGTTCCTGTTGTTGTTCCTGTTGTTGTTCCTGTTGTTGTTCCTGTTGTTGTTCCTGTTGTTGTTCCTGTTGTTGTTCCTGTTGTTGTTCCTGTTGTTGTTCCTGTTGTTGTTCCTGTTGTTGTTCCTGTTGTTGTTCCTGTTGTTGTTCCTGTTGTTGTTCCTGTTGTTGTTCCTGTTGTTGTTCCTGTTGTTGTTCCTGTTGTTGTTGCTGTTGTTGTTGCTGTTGTTGCTGCTGTTGTTCCTGTTGTTGTTGTTGTTGTTGTTGTTGTTCCTGTTGGTGTTCCTGTTGTTGTTCCTGTTGTTGTTGTTGTTGTTGTTGTTGTTGTTGTTGTTGTTGTTGTTCCTCCTCCTCTTGTTGTTGTTCCTCCTCCTCTTGTTGTTGTTCCTCCTCCTCTTGTTGTTGTTCCTCCTCCTCTTGTTGTTGTTGTTCCTGTTATTGTTGTTGCTGTTGTTGCTGTTTGTTGTTGTTCCTGTTGTTGTTCCTGTTGTTGTTCCTGTTGTTGTTCCTGTTGTTGTTCCTGTTGTTGTTCCTGTTGTTGTTCCTGTTGTTGTTCCTGTTGTTGTTCCTGTTGTTGTTCCTGTTGTTGTTCCTGTTGTTGTTCCTGTTGTTCCTCCTGTTGTTCCTCCTGTTGTTCCTCCTGTTGTTCCTCCTGTTGTTCCTCCTGTTGTTCCTCCTGTTGTTCCTCCTGTTCTTACTCCTGTTGTTCCTCCTGTTGTTCTGTTGTTCCTCCTGTTGTTGTTGTTGTTGTTGTTGTGGTTCCTCCTGTTGTTGTGGTTCCTCCTCCTGTTGTTGTGGTTCCTCCTCCTGTTGTTGTTGTTCTTCCTCCTCTTGTTGTTGTTGTTGTTGTTGCTCCTGTTGCTGTTGTTCCTCCTCCTGTTGTTGTTGTTCCTCCTGTTGTTGTTGTTCTTCCTCCTCTTGTTGTTGTTGTTGTTGTTGCTCCTGTTGCTGTTGTTCCTCCTCCTGTTGTTGTTGTTCCTCCTGTTGTTGTTCCTCCTGTTGTTTTTGTTGTTGTTTCTCCTGTTGTTTTTGTTGTTGTTCCTACTGTTGTTGTTGTTGTTGTTCCTGTTCGTTTGTTGTTGTTGCTGTTGTTCTTGTTCATTTGTTGTTGTTGTTCCTGTTCGTTTGTTGTTGTTGCTGTTATTCCTGTTCATTTGTTGTTGTGGTTGTTCCTGTTCGTTAGTTGTTGTTGTTGTTGTTGTTGTTGTTGTTCCTCCTGTTGTTGTTCCTCCTGTTGTTTTTGTTGTTGTTTCTCCTGTTGTTTTTGTTGTTGTTCCTACTGTTGTTGTTGTTGTTGTTGTTGTTGTTGTTGTTCCTCCTCCTGTTGTTGTTCCTCCTCCTCTTGTTGTTCCTCCTCCTCTTGTTGTTGTTCCTCCTCCTCTTGTTGTTGTTCCTCCTCCTCTTGTTGTTGTTCCTGTTGTTGTTGTTGTTCCTGTTGTTGTTGTTGTTCCTGTTGTTGTTGTTGTTATTGTTGTTATTGTTGTTTCTCCTGTTATTATTGTTGTTGTTTCTCCTGTTGTTTTTGTTGTTGTTTCTCCTGTTGTTGTTTTTGTTGTTGTTCCTCCTGTTGTTGTTCCTCCTCCTGTTGTTGTTCCTCCTTCTGTTGTTGTTGTTCCTCCTGTTGTTGTTGTTCCTCCTGTTGTTGTTGTTCCTCCTTCTGTTGTTGTTGTTCCTCCTGTTGTTGTTGTTCCTCCTGTTGTTGTTGTTCCTCCTGTTGTTGTTGTTGTTGTTGTTGTTGTTGTTGCTGCTGTTGCTGCTGTTGTTATTTTGTTGTGATGGTTGTTTTAGTTGTGGCTGTTGTTGTCATTGTTGTAGTTGTTCTTGTAGTTGTTATTGTTGTGGTTGTTGTTGCTGTTGTGATTGTGGTTGTGTTTTTGTTGTTACTGTTGTTGATTTTGTTGTTGCTGTTGTTGATTTTGTTGTTGCTGTTGTTGATTTTGTTGTTGCTGTTGTTGATTTTGTTGTTGCTGTTGTTATTGTTGTTGTTGTTGTGAGGAGAAGCAGGGGAGGAGGGATGAAAGAAAGGGAGGAGAACCTTTCCTCAGGATTGTTTTTGTTATTATTGTCGTTGTAGTCGTCGTCGTTATACTCGTTGTCGTTATAGTCGCTGTCGTTGTCGTTGTCATTGTCGTTGTTTTTGTTGTTCTTGTTGTTGTCCTTATTCTTGTTGTTGCTTCTGTATTTGTTGTTACTGTCGTTGTCGTTGTTATGGACTATAGTTTACCAGCACTTCTATCCTTAAACGCTATTCTACTAAAACTCCAGATCTCAAGAGACCAACAAGTCCTTCAGTAGATATATATATATATATTATATTATATATATATATATATATATATATATATATATATGTATATACATATGTATATACATATATGTATATATAAATGTATATATATACATATATATATATATTTTATATATATGTATATTGTATATATATATACATATATATATATATATATATATATATATTATATATACATGTATATATATATGTATA
>NC_134813.1:39452215-39464715 GCF_046742065.1 Oratosquilla oratoria | reverse complement strand
ACATATACATATATATACACATATATATATACATATATATATATATATATGTATATAGGAACATTTCATATTGAATAAAAGGGATTATTTCAATTAATTATTCCAGAAATACAACTTTCCTCGCCAGAACGTCACAACAATATATTTATTTCCCCGATTACTTACTGTCTGATGAATCTCATCTCGTCTCTGATTGCTTCTCGCACCAACAAGACAGTTGACTTTCTCATCCTCTTAAACCTGATTAAACATTCTATTTCGTTAACTTAATCCCATCAAATCTTGCCTTCACTTCTTTGTTTCCCTGCGCCCCAAAGGCGTAGTCTTCTTCGCGCAAATTAGTTTGTCAGACGGATCAACGACAGTTACCTAATGTCAACCCCGTTTACCTCCATCTGGAAGTGCGGCCCCGAGGTACCGGCATTCGGTCCCGGGACTGGATCCGGGATCACTCTGTTTCTGTTGACGTTGTCTGTATTTCCAGTATATGGAGAGATAACCGGCGACTGATCCCATTCCTTCTACGATTTTCAACCTGTGATATATAAAAAACACCCACACTCACACAATACGGACAACAGTCCAACCATTCTTCCCGTACAGATCTATGGGAGGGCCGGGAGACCGTTGCCACCTACCTTGAGTGGTACCTCTCTCTCTCTCTCTTTCTCTCTCTCTTTCTCTCTCCTTCTCTCTCCCTCTCTCTTTCTCTCTCTCTTTCTCTCTCCTTCTCTCTCCCTCTCTCCTTCTCCCTCCCTCTCTCCTTCTCTCTCCCTCTTTCCTTCTCTCTCCCTCTTTCCTTCTCTCTCCCTCTCTCCCTCTCTCTCCCTCTCTCTCCCTCTCTCTCCTCTCTCCCTCTCTCCTTCTCTCTCCCTCTCTCCTTCTCTCCTTCTCTCTCCCTCTCTCCCTCTCTCCTTCTCTCTCCCTCTCTCCTTCTCTCTCCCTCTCTCCTTCTCTCTCCCTCTCTCCTTCTCTCTCCCTCTCTCCTTCTCTCTCCCCCTCTCCTCTCTCTCTCTCTCTCTCTCTCTCTCCTCTCTCTCCCCCTCTCCTCTCTCTCTCCCCCTCTCCTCTCTCTCTCTCTATCTCTCTTTCTTTAATAGTATCAACTTTTGATTAAGAAATTTGGTGAGATCTGAAGGGACACTAAGATAATTGAAAAAATGTTAAAAGCCTCTAATATAAATTCTAGAACAAAGAGACAAATCTCTTCCTTTGTTGAACAACTTTACTACAAAGGTCCTTGGCCAAATCAATTCGCCTGTCCTTAACAAGCACATAACCCCTCAGAGTTAACGAGTTTAACCATGTTAGGACGAAGATCATCTACCTGTCAGAGCTGGGCGCGTTACCGCCGGACAAGTAGTGCGTTACCGTCGATGCGTTACCGATTTTAATTTCCTTTAGAATGATTCTGATGAAAAAATGAAATGTAGAAGTATTTACTCACGAATATTCTCAATAACATAACACCTAAACTACAAGGTTAATATTCCCTGTTCTAAAATATAGATTAACCAGAGCTGGGCACTTGCGTTACTGCGCTAGTAACGCACTACCTGTCTGTCGGTAACGCGCCCAGCTCTGCTACCTGTTGATGAGCTCTGTGATGTTGGTCAAAACAAACGCTCCAAAGCGTGACATCGATCAAAAACAGCCTTGGATTCAACATAACAGAACATGAAAAGGAAGGAGAGGGGCGCACGCCGGGAGACGATGAACAGCTACCCCCCCGAACCCATTACCTTTGCTCTATTACCCACATGGACTGCTGGAGCAGGAAACTACAGTCGCAGCCGAGAATTTGAGAAAAGGCCCGCGGGACTCGAACCCACAGCAGAGCGAATACGAGACAAGCACGCGTCCGAAGACGCCGCCATGGCTGCGCGGGAACAGAACATGGAGTACACCTCCTCCTTTTTATTCGAATTTCGATCAACTAATCGTCCTTTCCTGAGAGCAACTTGATCCATCGAGGCCGCCCGGACCACAGATCGTTTCCGAGAACGCGCGAAGTCCTGCACACACACTCACCAAATCAAACTCTCTCTCTCTCCTTCCTTCCTCCACTTCTGTTTGTTGATTCTTCCCCCTTTCTTCACGTTCGTCTGAACCCAAACACAGAGTCTTGGAGCAAGGGGTTCCCTCCCATCAGACGAGAATGGTTTCGTTGCTAAACAATCATTTGTTCTTCCGGTAAGAACAGAGAACGGAAGAGGAAGGGGTGATCTAATAGAGGTATTCAAGTGGATCAAATGCTTTAACATGGGTGATGCAAACAAGGTCATCATATTAAAACAACAGGGCAGGACTCGCAGTAATGGATTCAAACTGGACAAATTTAGATTTTAGAAGGAAATAGGAAAGAATTGGTTTACTAATAGGATGGTAGACGAATGGAATAGACTTAGTAACCATATAGTAAGCGCTGAAACTATCAGTTGTTTTAAGAAACGATTAAACAATTTTTATGGATGGGGATGACAGGTGGTGATGGATACGGAGCTGCCTAGTGTAGGCCTTATGGTCTCTTATAGTCTCCTTCATTCTTATGTTCTTCTGTTCTTATCAGACGGGAATGGTTTCGTTGCTGAACAATCGTTTGTTCTTCCAGTAAGAACAGAGAATGGAACTGGTTACCGGGTTCCAGGTGTCGATGTGTTTTCCAGCGAAACTCTTTGGTGTATAGGCATTCCAGCAAGGAACCAAAGCGAGCTGGCTATGTCTTATGGCTAGTGCTATTTACCACTAGACTAGCGTTTCCCAACCTGGGGTGCTAGCACCCTTTGGAGGTGCTAGCACCCTTTGGAGGTGCTAGCACCCTTTGGAGGTGCTAGCACCCTTTGGAGGTGCTGAAATCAATTATATGGGGTGCTGGAAAGTGATGCACACAAATATCACATTAACATATGTATCATTGATTACCCAGTTGTGCATATTTGACTTTTCCCATGCTATTTTATTCTTATAGGGTGTTCTTATTTCTTCTGCAAATAATATTGTCAATTTGTTTCAGTTCTAAGGAATCAAGAAAATAAATCATCACGCAGTACACTTCACTTTCTTTTATCCTTCTAATAACAAGATACGGGGTGCTGGACTGCTTAGACATGACAACAGAGGGTGCTATGGTCGGAAGAGGTTGGGAAACACTGCATTAGAAGCTAGATTTTTACCTGATGTTCTAGTTAAGTGTATTTGGCTTATCAGCTTATCTACAATACCGATATTTTTTCGTAAGTATAATTAACAAAGATAATAGAATTCTTCTTTCTAATTTTCAAAGCGATCGCCAGGGTTGGCGAAAAGGTTTTAAAAGTACGGCCTTTAAGGTAGTGTTCTTAAAAAAAAAAATAAAAAAGAAAAAAAAAATCCTTATATAAATCTTTATAAATCCTCGTAAGGGAAAGATTTATACAAGGAAAGACTTTTTTAAGAATACCACAGTAAGAATCTTACGGTGGTATTCTTATATAAATCCTTGGAAGGGAAAGATTTACATAAGGAGAGATTTTTTTAAGAATACCCTATAAGAATCTTACGGTGGTATTCTAAAAATATATATTTCCTTATATAAATCTTATATAAATCCTTGGAAAGGAAAGATTTATATAAGGAAAGCTATTTTTAAGAATACCACCGTAAGAATATTACGGTGGTATTCTTAAAAAAAATCCTTATATAAATCTTATATAAATCCTTGGAAGGGAAAGATTTATATAAGGAAAGAATTTTCTTTAAGAATACCACCGTGAGATTTTTATGGTGGTATTCTTAAAAGAATTATTTCCTTGTAAAAGTCCTATATAAATCCTTGGAAAGGAAAGATTTATACAAAGAAATATTTTTTTTAAGAATACCACCGTATGATTCTTACGGTAGTATTCTTAAAAGATATTTCCTTATATAAATCTTATATAAATCTTTAAGAGGGAAAGATTTATATAATGAAAAAAAATATAATACTACTACCGTAAGATTCTTACAGTGGTATTCTTAAAAAAAATTCTTTCCTTATGTAAATCTTAAATAGATCCTGGGAGGGGAAATATTTATATGAGGAAAGAATTTTTTAAGAATACCACCGTAAGATTCTTACGGTAATATTCTTAAAAAGAGAAAAACCTTATATAAATCTTTCCCTTCCAAGGATTCATACAAGATTTATATAAGGAAAGAGAAAGAGAGAGACAGAGAGGGGGGGAGGGAGTGGGAGGGGGAGGGGAGAGGGAGGGGGAGGGGGAGAGGGAGGGGAGGGGGAGGGGGAGGGGGAGAGGGAGGGGGGAGGGGGAGGGGGAGGGGAGGGGAGGAGGAGGGGGAGGGGGAGGGGGAGGGGGGGAGGTAGGAGGAGGGGGAGGGAGGGAGGAGGGAGGGAGAGGGAGGGGGAGGGGAGGGGGAGGGTAGGGGAGGGTAGGGGAGGGGGAGGGGAGGGGGAGGGGAGGGTAGGGGGAGGGGTTGAGGGAGGGGGAGGGGGAGAGGGAGGGGGTGGGTAGGGGGAGGGGGAGGGGAGGGGGAGGGGAGGGGGAGGGGAGGCAGAGGGAGAGAGAGAGAAAGAATATATCATATCCCATCCAGACACCGAATGCCAGCCCTTCGAGTGAAAGTGATGATACTAACGAGTTCTGGAGACAAGCGACTGGGAGATAATCCTCACCGACGTCCATCCAGACAATCATACTTAATACCTCAGTGATAAGTGGAACAGAGAAATAAGACAAAGAACCAAAATGTCTTAATCAGAAACTTAAGTAAACGTTTTAAATCGGGAGGAATAGTAGAAAACGTATTAAACGTTTTATTTTATTTTATTTTATTTATGTATTTATGTATCTATGTACTTATGTATTTATTTATTCATTTATGTATTTATGTATTTATTTATGTATTTATACATTATATATTTATGTATTTATATGTTATTCATATATTTATGTATTTATATATTATTCATATATTTATGTAATTATATATTATTTATATATTATGAATTTAAATATTATCTACATATTCATGTATTCATATATTTATGAATTTATCATTATTATTATTATTATTATTATTATTATTTTTTTTTTTTTTTTTTTTTTTTTTTTTTTTTTTTTAAAGAAAGAGACGTATGGGAAGATTAAATGAAACTAGAAAGAATTAGATGAAGAAGTAAAAAAGATGTTAGAAATGCAAAGTGTTAGGATTAGATAGAATAACAGAAGCAATACCACAGAAAACGAGAACCATGCAAACGAGATTAAACGAGACCGAGAAATTCCAGGAAGAAAACGGGATGAGCTTCAGCAATTAAAAAACGGAAATTTCAGGAAGAGGAGAATTAGATTCTAAATAAACCCGGCCCAAATTAGAATGAAGTAATACTTTCCAACCTAGATAATCGAAACAAGAACACAATCTAGATGAATTAGAAAAATACATATCTAGAACCGAAACAGGAATAAAGTCTAGGCGAGTTTAAAAAAAAAATCCTAAAGACTGAAAAAGAACAAGAATACAATTTAGATGCATAAAAAAGACAATACAAAGAAATGAAGAGACAAAGAAAAACAACTTTGATATTAAGGGTTTGTATAAAACAAACTTTGCATAAAGAAATAAAATATACAGTCTACTCATGTAGATGAAAAAATGGTTGGTTTCTTCCGAAATCTAAATGATCGTAAACATTAAGAAGAAGATACGAACAAAATAAAATAAAAATAAATTAACAAATACAAAACTAAATAAACAAATGAAAAAAAATAAACAAATGAAAGAAATTAACAAATAAACACAAAAAAGGTAAACAGATAAATTAACGAATAAGTAAATAAAGAAATAAATAAATGGATAGATATATAATTGAGGACATAAATAAACAAATCTGGGAATGTATTTATGAGCTTCCGAGCGAAGTAGAAAGGGAAAGAAGTAAGAAAAGAAAATAAACGAAAAAGAAAGAAAAAGGAGGAACACAGAAATGAGACAAAAAGCAACACTGACGACGCGTAATGGACACAAGACGAGGAAGAGGAGAGGGCAGAGAAGAGGAAGAGGAGGAGGAGGAGAAGGAGGAGGAGGAGAAGGGAGAGGAGAAGGGAGAGGAGGGGGAGAAGAGGAGGAGAAGAGGAGGAGAAGAGGAGGAGGAAAAGAGGAGGAAAAAGAGGAGGAAAAGGAGGAGGAAAAGGAGGAGGAAAAGGAGAAGAGGGAGAGGAGGAAGACGAAGAGGAGAAAGAGGAAGAGGAGGAGGAGGAGAAGGAGGAAGAGAAGGAGGAGAAGGAGGAGGAGGAGGAGAAGGAGGAAGATATGGAGGAGAGAAAAAGGGATAGGAAGAGGTGGAGGAGAAAGAAGAGGAGGAGGAAGAGGAGAAAAAGGAGGAGGAAGAGGAGGAAGAGGAGGAGGAAGAGAAGGAGAGGAGGAAGAGGAGGAAGAGGAGGAGGAAGAGGAGGAGGAGAGGAAAAGGGTGAGGTGATGGAGAAAAGAGAGGAGGAGGAGGAAGAGGGAAAGGAGAAAGAGGAGAAAAGGGGTAGGAAGAGGTGATGGAGGAGAAAGGAGAGGAGGAGGAGGAAAAGGAGGAAGAGGAGGAGGAGGAGGAGGAGGTGATGGAAAATAAAGGAGAAGAGGAGGAGAAGAAGGGAAAGAAAAAGAGGAGGAAGAAGAGGGAGGAGGATGAAGAGGAGGAGGATGAAGAGGAGGAGGAGGATGAAGAGGAGGGGGGAATGGAAGGGGGGGAATGGAAGGGGAGGAAAGAGAGGGGGCGATGAAGTAGGGGAGGGAGGGGGAGGGAGGGGAAGGGAGGGGAGGGAGGGGAAGGGAGGGGGAAGGGAGGGGAGGGGGAGGGGAAGGGGAGGGAGGGGAAGAGAGCGGGAAGGGAGGGGGGAAAGGGAGGGGAAGTGAGGGGGAAGGGAGGGGGCGGGGGAAGGGGGGGAGGGAGGGGGGGGGGGGGGGGGGAGGGGGGGAGGGGGGGGGAGGAAGGGAAGGAGAGGGGAGGGGAAGGGAGGGGAGGGGAGGGGGGAGGGGAGGAATGAGGGGCAGGGGGGAGGGAAGGGAGGGGGGGTGAAGGGAGGAAAGGGGGCGGGGAGGGGGAGGGGGGAGTTAGGAAGAGGAAAGGAGGGGAGGAAAGAGGATGCCCAAGTGAACCCGAGGGGAGAGAGGGTGTGGTGTTGGAGGAGGGTGGAGAGGGAGGGTGTCTGTGTGTGTGTGGGTGAGGGGTGGAGTGTAGGTGTGTGTGTGTGTGTCTGTGTGGGGGAGTGTCTGTGAGTGTGTGCGAGTGTGTGTGTGTGGGTGTGTGTTGTGAGGAGTGTGTGTGTGGGTGGGAGTCTGTCTGTGTGTGTGTGTGTCTGTCTGTGTGTGTGTGTCTGTGGGTCTGTGTGTGTGTGTGTGTGTGTGTGTGTGTGTGTGTGTGTGTGTGTGTGTGTGTGTGTGTGTGTGTGTGTGTGTGTGTGTGTGTGTGTGTGTACGTGATTTATATAAAACAGATTGTGGTTGTATAATGTGGAGGTGCTTGCAAAATCTATTTAAGAAATAAATAGAATAAAATAAAATAATAATAATAAAATAAAATAATAAGAAGAAAAAGATAAATTACAATAATAATAATAATAATAATGATAATAATAATAATAATAATATCAATAATAATAATATCAATAATAATAATAATAATAATAGTAATAATAATAATAAATAAACAAATAAAAAAAATTTGAGCCACACGGTCGAAAGAAAACAAACGTTTCTGTCTCAGAACGTTGACGCTGAAAACGTTTCTCCGTTCCTCCTGGCACTTGCCCCCGGCACTACGAGCACATCGGGCAAAGGTGACAAGGGCTTCGGTCACAGCGAAGTGTCTCCTGTCGTGAGTACGTAGGTTACGATTGTCGTGACGTCACACCACGTCACGTGATGTCATAATTGGTCATACTACTGTAACGTCACGATGATGAGTCGTCCTGTCTGACGTCACTAAAATTTTCATCGGGAGTTCACAATGTCCTTTCCTCATGACGTCACAAAAATATATCCGGTCCCTCGTGACGTCACAATGCCCACTCCATTCCCTAGTGACGTCACAATGTCCTCATAAAATGTAAAAAGCGGAACCCCCCGGGCTTAGATGGAAAAAAACAAAAAAAAAAAACATGCGAGTAGTTTTGGGAACAAGAACAACTACCACACAGATATCCCCCCTCCCCCCTCTAACAACCCCCCACCTCCGATCATCCTCCCACCCCCACCCCCACCCCCCGAGCCTCAGGACCAGAATGAATTGGTTTAATGTCAACTCGTTTTAGCAACGAGTTCAATAGTTTCTTCTTAATTATTCTTGGCGGCGGGACTTCGGCTAATTTGGCCGCAGTAAATTTCGCGGCTAAGTTAGCGAAAAGCCTCGACTCAATACGCCTAAGTGCAGGGCGGAGAAAAATAGCAGACACTCAGTGCTCTCGAGACTCCGAGAGCGAGATCGAGATCGGGGCTGTTTCCCGAGAACGATATTATGTATTGATGTCGAGTTAATGTTCCCAGGTCGAGATAGTGTTCGCAGGTCGAGATGGTGTTCGCAGGTCGAGATGATGTTCGCAGGTCGAGATGATGTTCGCAGGTCGAGATGATGTTCGCAGGTCGAGATGATGTTCGCAGGTCGAGATGATGTTCGCAGGTCGAGATGATGTTCGCAGGTCGAGATGATGTTCACAGGTCGAGATGATGTTCGCAGGTCGAGATGATGTTCGCAGGTCGAGATGATGTTCGCAGGTCGAGATGATGTTCGCAGGTCGAGATGGTGTTCGCAGGTCGAGATGATGTTCGCAGGTCGAGATGATGTTCGCAGGTCGAGATGACGTTCGCAGGTCGAGATGATGTTCTCAGGTCGAGATGATGTTCACAGGTCGAGATATAATGTCCATAGGTCGAGATATAAGGTTCACAGGTCGAGATGATGTTCACAGGTCGAGATGATGTTCACAGGTCGAGATGATGTTCGCAGGTCGAGATAATGTTCACAGGTAGAGATGATGTTCACATGTCGAAACTATGTCCACAGATCGACCTATTGTATTGAGTTTGTGATCATAAAAACATAAGAATGAAGGAGACTGCAAGAGACCATAAGGCCTACACTAGGCAGTTCCATGTCCATTACCACCTGTCATCCCCATCCATAAAGTTGTCTAACCGCTTCTTAAAACAACCGATAATTTCAGCGCTCACTACATGGTTACTAAGTCTATTCCATTCGTTGACCACCCTATTAGTAGACCAATTCTTCCCTATTTCCTTCTTAAATCTAATTTTGTCCAGTTGAAATCCATTACTGGGAGTCCTGCTATGTTGTCTTAATATGATGACCTTGTTTTATCATATACCGAGGTTGAGTCGATGTACCAAGATCGACCCAGCATTTCAGATCGATAGAGGATCGAAGATCGACACTATCACGAAGTACTCGAACTTGGCACCTAGAAGGTGGTATTCTTGAAAATCTTTCCTTATATAACTCTTATATAAATCCTTGAAAGGGAAAGATTTATATAAGGAAAGAATATTTTTAAGAATACCACCGTAAGATTCTTACGGTGGTTATTCTAAACTTCTCTTATATAAATCTTTCCTTTCCAAGGTGGTGGAGTGACGAGTACGGTCTTTGCCTTGTAAGAAGCAAGCCGCTCTGGCGAGGGTTCGAATCCCAGCAGAAGAGTTTATTTCCAAAAAATATATATAAGGAAAGATTTTTTTTTCAAGAATACCACCGAGAGAGTCTTGCATCTGTAGACTTCATTTCCACAAAAACACAAAATCTCTTAAAAATTCCTACATCGCCGTACACAAGCAATTGCATTTCATAATCATGTCTACAAACGTACATTACTCCACAAGATATAAGATCTCGTTCGGTGAGGTAACAGCCAATGTTCCCTCTAATTTTGTTGCTATGAGTCTGCGCAGAAATTAGCTTGTGTGCAAACTTTGCCTTCTCCGAAAAGTATGTGCCCTCCCATGCAAGTCACCATCTGATCATTTAAAGCAAAAACAAACAATTTGTAAGTTTGTATTACATATCATTTCTACCAAGCAATGGCGTACCAAGGAAAAAACAAAACCAATTATTGGTTTGACGGTTGGCAAGTTACCATGTTTTTAGAGAATTTATAAGTTGATGCTTTAGGTGGAACTTCTTTACTGAATGGATTTTAATATCATTTGAAAACCTTATGTGCGCACTTTTATTAATTTATGTGACCTAATTGTAAAACACAGCTTAAAGGGAACGCTGGTGGCAGCTGTCTCTCACGATCCCGGATCGTCATCCATTACCATGGCAACGAAACACTTCCTATCCTGCGCGTCTACTACGTGGTTACGAGTCCCCAACTCACATAAACGACTAGGTGGCGCGGTCGGTAGTCCCCCCAACTGTCACTACGGCGGTCCGGGTTCGAATCCTGCCCAGGGCTGAAATCATTTCAGTATCGCTGCGCTTCGAGTCGTTACTCCAACTCTCGTGGGCGGGGAGTTGGTGTGTGTGTGTGTGTGTGTGTGTGTGTGTGTGTGTGTGTGTGTGTGTGTGTGTGTGTGTGTGTGTGTGTGTGTGTGTGTGTGTGTGTGCGCGCGTGCGTGTCAGGTCACAGCATTACCCATAGATCGGTCATACGAGCTCTGAGCTCTCTTCCGGGAGGGAAATAGCTGTCGATCACGATTCCAACCCGTGATCCAAAGACCAAGGTGAATCACTTGAATCTAACCAGAACAAAGTATAACAAGTACCATCGGGCCGAAGGGCTCAAATCAGATGAACAGAATCACCTGGTATAATCAAGAATTAAATCTAGAGAAATCGCCAATGAGCTGAGGTAGTGGGCAAGAAGACACGCTAGAATACTAGATGACCGTCTCTCTAGAATAGTCGTTCCCAAACTATCTTACCTGACGCCATTACCCTTTTTTGTTTCCAGTAGACCAACACGCCCCCACTCCCCTCTCTTGTTCGTGTGAAACGGTTCTTGCATTTATTTCTTAGCATTGTTCGGGAAAACAGATTTCTGCTTGTATCAAATTTTGATAATGAAAGCCACTCAAACAAATAATAGTACATCCCAGAGACATTTTTCTAAGTAACTAAAAACGAAATATTTGGTTCAAAGGGAGCGAAAAAAAAAGTTTGAACATAAACAAATTGTGTGACGTGTCCAAAACGTGTGAGGAGAACTAGCTTAATAGAAAACGGGTTACAGTGACCGCTATAACTATACTTTGCATCTATATAATGGCAGATATTTGTTCTTTGAATGATTTTATTATTCTAATTAAACAAATATTTTTTGAGCAGATGACTTCACGCCCCCCCTTGTATCCTCCTCACGCCTCCCTAGGGGGGGGGGCGCCCCCCTAGTTTGGGAACCACTGCTCTAGAACATTCTCTCCACTTCCGTCCACCATTCCCTTTGTCTAATTCTGTCCTTATTCTTCCATGTTATCACATTCTTCCTTCTCCCGACTCTCCTTTATGAAATTAGTTTGTCGGAGACAGCTTAATGGGGCTTCAAAAGACACATTCCATACTTTTATTTTCCCTTATTATGGTCATTCTGAAACCCTTCCTTCCCTTATATCGAAAGAAAACCACGCACATCATCCCCTCTCCCTTCTTCCCTCTTATAAAAAATTACTTTCCATTTTCATGACGGATTCCCATCCATCTCCCATCGCTCCATCCTCCCTACAATTACATTTGCCTTCAGCGTACTTACGACTAAACACTGCTTTTAAATCTGTATCAACTTGATTACTGGAATGTTTCAACCTGGATCTCTCCCTTCCTCGGCTTCCCCCCCTGGATTAATGTCTTTTTTTTCTTCTTCTTTTTCTTTTGTCTTGTCCCTTGTCTTCTGCGTCTTAAACTCGTTCTTGAAACAACAAAGAATTTCCTCCGCTCGGCGAGTTTCAGCTTCGAATCCGTTCCCCCTTCTCATACCATCGCGATGTATATCTATACTTAGAGCCATCTATAACAGCGTCTTTTATCTCAATCTGAATATCGTACTGGGAAATTCTGAGCGTGTTCTGCTCGATTAAGCTTTAAAGAATTAAAGGCTGATAAAAAGAGACACTTATTGCTTATTCTGGATATCGGAAAGTGACTTTATGTAACCAAATGATGGGGATTTTCTCTTTTTTCTTTCTTTCTTTCTTTCTTTCTTTCTTTCTTTCTTTTGGTTATGCAAATACAGTGCTCACCCGACTTAAGAAGATTACAAATATTTGCCGGATGTGATTCTGGAAGTCTGTATTCCTCAAACACTCCAAGAATCCCTCAGACCTCATCTTGTGTTGATTTAGAATACTTATATCCTTCTGTTTCGGTTTCTAAAGCACCAAATATTTTTCAATAATAAAGAGATAATTACGTTATTTCAATTAGACTTTTCTCCCTACCGGGTGGTGCTTTTCTTCTTGTTCAGTCTGCCGTCAGACGATTTTATTCATCGCCGTGGCTTCCACGTCGGAGAGGAAAGGGT
>NC_134813.1:39384715-39447215 GCF_046742065.1 Oratosquilla oratoria | reverse complement strand
GTCTTTGACGCGGTAGAAAGTGTGTCTCTTTATGTTTGACACTTCAGAAGAAAAGAATTCTTGAAACTGAATAACAGAGGGACTTCAGCCTCGCTGCGGACAATATATTCCAAAAAACCGCAGAAGCAAGACAACAGAGGTTACAGAAGCTTGACAAGGGGTCACCATCGCCACTCAGGACCACAGAGACAAAGGTCAACTTCGCTTAAAATGGAAACTGGAAAAGAGAGACAGACAGAGAGAGAGAGACAGAGAGAGAGAGAGAGAGAGAGAGAGAGAGAGAGAGAGAGAGAGAGAGAGAGAGAGAGAAAGAGAGGAAGAGACAGACAACAGACAGGAAGAGAGAGAAAGAGACAGAGAAATAGGTAGAGAGGAAGATAGAGAGAGAGAGAGATTGAGAGGAAAACAGAAAGAGAAATAGAGAAATAGGTAGAGAGGAAGAGAGACAGACAGACAACTGATAGAAAGAGAGAAAGAGAGAAATAGAGAAATAGGTAGAGAGGAAGAGAGACAGACAGACAACTGATAGAAAGAGAGAAAGAGAGAAATAGAGAAATAGGTAGAGAGGAAGAGAAAAAGAAAGAGAGAGAGAGACTGAGAGGAAAACAGAGAGGTGGAGAGAGAAAGAGAGAGAGAGAGAGAGAGAGAGAGAGAGAGAGAGAGAGAGAGAGAGAGAGAGAGAGAGAGAGAGAGAGAGAGAGAGAGAGAGAGAGAGAGAGAGAGAGAGAGAGAGAGAGAGAGAGAGAGAGAGAGAGACTGAGAGGAAGACAGAGAGGGAGTAACGAAGTAATATTGGTAAGGTTCATCCCGTATATCTAATCTAGATAAATAATCTAACAAATAGTTACAAAGGATTACAAAGGAAGTGCATGCCGACAGGAGACCTTTTGGTCCATAACTAGGTCGGATGCGGAAAAAATAGAAAAATAAATAAATAGATAAATAAATAAATTGATAAATAAATAAATACATAAATACATAGATAATTATGAATACTAAACAAAACGGAAAAATAACAACATTTCATAATAAATAGTAAATACATAAATAATAGAAAATAGGTAATAAATAAACAAATTAATAATAATGATTAAACTAATTAAATTAAATCAAACAAATGGCAGGCATTACAGCATACCATGGAAGGCAGGAGGCAGACCAGAGGTCCCATTGAAGATCATAAAGAAATGATTTTTGGATTAGGTCTGTTTTTGGAAGGATTAGAAAGAAGAGAGGAATGAGTGAGTGTGAAGGGTCGAAGAGAATAGTGAAAAGGAGATTTTGCTTGATGCAGTTTAAATAAACATCCCCTAGTATACCAACATACTTGTAAATATGCGTAGCGCGTGTCCTCCCTCTGCGCATGCGCAAGGCAGGTAGTTTAAAGCCCCCGCTAATCGACTGATCGAGAGACACTAAGGCCGGCCACATACGTGCAGTTTAAACTGACAGTTACAACTGTTCAGTTATAACTGTCAGTTGAAACTGCACGTGTGTGGGTATCTCAGTGATACTGAAATACCTACACACGTGCAGTTTCAACTGACAGTTATAACTGAACAGTTGTAACTGTCAGTTTAATCTCAGTGATACTGAAATACCCACACACGTGCAGTTTCAACTGACAGTTATAATTGAACAGTTGTAACTGTCAGTTTAAACTGAACGTGTGTGGCTGGACTAAGACACTATCTCACCCACTCACCGTCCTCACCTGATAGTACGATTAAGCCCGTCTTATCACTTAGTAAGCGGACCTGTGTCTGTTCTTATCTTTCTGTCGATATGTTATTATTCAGTACGTATGTTGGTATTATTTAGATAATTAGTTTTATTGTTCTTGTTTTTTGACAACCGTTTCATTTCACTCATGATGTGGATGATTGTTACGTTCTCGAGGACTTCGCGCAATGTGTTCTTAAAGTATGATAACTAGATCTAAACAGTTTTCTAGTTGGCGAATCTATCGGGACATAATAATCTCTAGATCATAGTTACTGCCTCCAACTCCGCCCGTGCCGGTCCCGAGCCCGGATGTGAAAGGAGGAGGGTTGCTACGACAGACCAAATAGCCGGTGGTGTAAAAAGTCTTTTGCTCGTGAAACTTCACGATCAGCCTAAAGACCACTTGGCCAACATGGAAACTCTGTGGTACGGAGGAAGGGTCCTTCCATGATAGAGCCAGACGAAGAAACATACTGGGACTACTGACAGGTGCAACGCTTACTACTGGGAGCTGAAGTAAAAAGTAAGAATTTACTGTATCCATTCCCGATCCCACCAAGAACCGGTGACAGGTTTTCCCTGGCTATCCGAGCACAAATGGCAAAGGTGGCATTTCCACCCACAGCTGAGCGACGCATGGCGTAAACTCCTCACCTTACTATTTGTAAGGCTAAAGACTGACCACAAATCTAGAAGCGCCTCAACCTGATCTATCCCTAGTTATCTGTATAATCTTTACCTTTTCTAAATGATTCATTCAGAGGACCACGAAGGAAATAAGCTTACATGCTTTTTTTTTTGTGTTATTCTCGGCAATTGTAAATATTATTTCGAACTGTGTGTTCTTTTCGTTATCTGCACTTCATGTATATTGATGCAATGCCATATAAACTTACTTATATCTTATATTTCTATTTCCATTGGGTTCTCCCCCCTCCCCCCGTCTTCCTCATTTCCGTCACTTTCTTCCTGTTAATGGGAAGCTCGCTGGGCGTCATTACTTACAACGAAGGTTGAGGGGATGGCGGTTCGATCCCTGCAACCGGCGAAGTTGAACCAAGGGCATTGTTTATTAAATTCCACGGTGCAAAGCCCTCTGTGAGGGGCACCGTCCTAGCCGCCTGATAACGCGGGGGGGGGGGTTGTGACGTTAAACCACATCCCATCATATCCTGTTGACAATTGCTCCTGGTGTACAGTGACGTCACGCATTTAAAAATAGTGACAAATATTCACAATAACGGCGCAGTCGGAAGCGTGCTGCTCTCGCATCTTCCTAGTCACGGGTTCGAGTCCCGCACTTTTTTTTTTCCAATTCACATAAGTGACTGTTATCTGTCCCAATAGTTCTTAAAGCTTACAACAGGGAAGAAGTTGACGATTTCGGGAGAAGTTACTTACACCTTCGGGCATACGCAACTCATCTTCCTAGACTTAAGATATTCACTCGCCCCCCTGGCTTCCTCATCGTTCTTTCTCGCTTCTGCAAAGATGGCAAACAAATGGCTTCCTAAAGGGTAATAAATCTCTCATTCGTAGTATCCACCTTGGTGCAGACATGCATTCGTGTCTAAGAGAAAATTGAAGACTAAACAGGTTGAAGTATTTCAGCGTGTTCTGTCCGGCGATCTTCCATCAGGGAGTATTTTAGAGAATTTAGTAAAAATCCCCTTTGGACCAGAGTCACGTAGGATTGATTTATGATTGGAGATTCATCTCCACTCAGAAAAACATGTTGAACATTTTTGATTTCCATTGTCCCTGTGTTTTGATACTGACCGCCTTAATCATTTCCTTCGCCACATCTATGACTTAACCTCTTCAACTCTATACTGTTCCCAGGATAGTAGCGCTAGTTATAACCAACAAAATCCTGTTTGGTGATTACACATTGCACTGTTGAAAAGGTAATAACGTCACCTTTTCATCAAAATTTCTTACTAACTCATCGTACGAATGACAGAGAATTACACGAAGATCCCATTTTTTTTTCTCGTCACTCACATTCTCCATTCCATCTCGAACAATTAACACCAGTTTTCGTGGAAATTATGAAGATGTCAGTCCCCAACTTCCATACCTCCTCCTCCTCCTCCTCCTCCTCCTCCTCCTCCTCCTCCTCCTCCTCCTCCTTCTTCTCCTCCTCCTCCTCCTCCTCCTCCTCCTCCTCCTCCTCTTCTTCCTCTTCACCCACCACCACCACCACCCATCGGCTATTTCATCAACAAACGGACACGCCATAGAGCTTATTTGCTAACGATGTGCGGAAATGTACCGTCGATTTGCCGGTGTGTACGGCACGAAGACCCTCTCATCGTCCTTTCGGTCGGTCAGTTGGTTGCACCCCACCCACCCACCCTTCTTCTTCTTCTTCTTCTTCTTCTTCTTCTTCTTCTCCTTTTCTTTTCTTTTCTTTTCCTGCTTCTGCTTCTTCTGCTTCCTTTGATTCCTTTGATTCCTTTGATTCCTTTGCTTCTTTTGCTTCTGCTTCTTCTGCTTCTTCTGCTTCTTCTGCTTCTTCTGCTTCTTCTGCTTCTTCTGCTTCTTTTGCTTCTTTTGCTTCTGCTTCTTCTGCTTCTTCTCCTCCTCCCCCTCCTCCTCCTTCTCCTCCTCCTCCTCCTCCTCGTCCTCACCGGCAATCAGTCAAGCCGGGAGCCTTGGCGGAGGCAAGCTAACATGGAACAAGGTGGTACTTCTCCCGTGACATTTACATATTGTCGGAGATGAGTTACCAAAAGCAGCTCGGAAAAAGGATGACACGAGAGATGAGACAGATAGGGAGGGGAAGAGAGAGTCGAGGAGGCATGGGAGGGAAGGGAAGACGAGGGAGGAATAGGGAGATGGAGCCGTTATACGGGAAGAATATGCGAATGAAAATTTTTGCAAAATGGCCATAAGCATGAAGTCAGTGTTTTTTTCTGCAAGAGACGTTTTCGAAAAAATAAAAAATGGATACGAAGCTAACGAGGACGTTACCAGACACTTCCTCAATGGAACACTCCCCACCCACCACCCCCACACCGGAAATGATAATTTCACATAACGACTGCACACGCTTTTCTCAGTTCTGGAACGCAAACCAGACAAAAACCTACAAACGTAGATCTGGAAACCGAGAGAAACGGATCCAATACGTTGACAAACAGGTTCAGATCTCCGCGGAGTCCCAATTAGGAGTCGTCTATAGCTTGGAACGGAATACAGATATCGAGTCCAAAGACCGAGATCGAGTATCTCCTTGGATCAGTGGTTCTCAACACGTTTCTACGTGTATACCACGCTTATGGACTACTGTTCCTCAGCCTCCATGAGACCACTTATTCACTGAAGTTAATCGCTGTGCATCCACTAACAACCACTAGTTTCCGAACTGTGGTCCCATTTTCTAAACTCTATGACCTCCCAAGGGGTCACGGACCACTACCATAGATGCTGGCCACGACAAAAGAAAAGGAACTTCATTAGGCTCTGAACGGGGAAGCAACGACGACGGAACTGCTGAAGATTCCAATGATCGACGGCAGATAACGACCGCTCAGCAAATGAGCTCAGGACTTTACCATTATTCCCTCCTCTCCCATCCCCTTTCCTACCACCTCCACCCACCCACCGGCACCCTCCACCACCCTGCGGAGGAGGAGCCCCTGGCGACGCGACGGACGCAGCGAGCAGATCCTCGTTCTCACTAACGCAGACTGTCGAAGAGGGGAAATATAAGAGTGATATTTCGTCTTTATTACCGTCCAACGCGATATCTTTGATCAAGCTTGGACCAAGACTTCCTGGGTTGTCTTCCCCATACATTAGGCCAACCAACATATGTATGGTGGTCTCGTTTCTCGTATAATTCCACGGAAAAAAATCACCTAAACTTCTTCAACACGACAAGCGTATGTGACGTTTTTTGGTCCACACCCATGTATACAGGACTGTTTTATTCAGCTGAGAGAGGGACCCTGGGCAGAACTGGCTCCTTGTCGATCGAGACTCCATTCCTGCCCCGTGGTCACCCTTCAGATAATTAGAATCGTTTGGCATTACCCGAAGATTCCTAATTTGTGCAAGATTCTAAACATTCTGAGCATGTCTCTTCCGAGCTCTTTCAGTTAATTCTGTTCAGAACAAAACCTATGACGTTGTTATGGAATGTGGTTGACCAGAGATTCTATCCATGTGGACAATCCCACGCCTCGATCAAACCATAGACAAAATATATTTTACTTTTAAATCGTCTAGCAATTTTGTTCACCTGAGACGAAACTCTTCTGCCGTAAGCTAAGGAGTGAACATACATCCATACTGTGTTTGTGTGGACAAAATTACATACATAAATCCTCATGTACACGTGTGCTTTCAATACACATGTGAGCATTCATGCACACAGTGCACCTGTACATGCAAAGATAAGGACAAGTCTCTAATGGAATAAAATATTTATTTCTTCTGCAATAGCCAGAGATTCAGTTCGTGGAGACAATATCGAGTCGTAAAGGTGAAATCATTGAGGTGATTGAGGAGATATTTAAGGAGGATAGAGGAAAGGAAAGATAAGAGAAGTTGAAATTTGTCAACCCACACCCCCCTGATTTTTTTTTTTTTTTTTTTTTTTTTTTTTTTTTTTTTTTTTTTTTTTTTTTTTTTTTTTTTTTTGAGTGGGAACTGCACGTAGCGGAACCATAATAGCAGTCATCACTGAGCAAAATCACAAATGATTCTGAGAAATAATGGAACGAAATATACTGATGTGAACAACACAGATTCTTTGTAATGGACACTATGCATTAGGGAATTGGTTCAGAAGAGAGAAGCAGACATTTACGAACACAAACGTAACTTACACCCGTGTTCATCTGGGAATCAAGTTCAAACGTGGTGCCTATGAATGGAAATGAACAAATGCCAAAGCTTAAAGTCTCGAAAAAAAAAAGTTGCATCAAGGATTGAGTGCACAAACCGAACGTCGAGACACAAGAACACCCAAATCACAAGAATGAATTTTCTGTCCTAACAGAGATCACAACGAGATTAATAGTTTCTGCCATAAGGGAGGAAAGCGAGAAAGAGGGGGAGTTCAATTAGATAAGAGAAGAGGTGGTTTTGCTGACCTTATGAACTTCATGAGAATTTAAACAACTTTTTAATGAGGTAGTGCCTCGGCAACTTCTTCTCTTGTACCATAGCTCATAAGAAATGGTGCGTAACTCTGCTCAGTAGGGGTGTCACTAAAGTCCCCAGACATTACATACATATACCAAAGGCTTTTTCCCCCCTTACACGGGAGGTAGCCAAAAAACTAAGGCATAGAAACCACCCCCACTCATTTCATCCCCTACATATTCCACTCCCCTCTACCCTCTTCCCACCCATTTATCTTAGCACCTCCTGGATATTGACCGTATAATACTTAAACAGTCTAAGTAGGCATGGCTGAAAGTGTAATAGAGACCACATTGCTGTATGGAGGCAAGTTGTGGACACTAACTTAGTCCCATAAAAATAGTAACAACACTGGAGGCTGACTACTTAAGAACAAGAATGAAGGAGACTGCGAGACACCATAAGGTCTACACTAGACAGTTCCATGTCCATTACCACCTATTATCCTCATCCATAAAATTATCTAATCTTCTCTTAAAAAATTTCAGCGCTCATTACATGGTTAATAAGTCTATTCCATTCGTTAACCACCCTATTGGTAAACCAGTTCTTGCATATTTCTCTCTTAAACCTAAATTTATACAATTTGAATCCATTACTACGAGTCTTACCCTCTTGTCTTAATAGTATGACCTTGCCTGCATCACCCTTATTAAAGCCCTTGATCCATTTGAATACCTCTATTAGGTCACCACCACCCCCTAGCACTCTCCGTCTTTCAGAGAGTGTAAGTTTAGGTGTTTAAACCTGCCTTCATATAGTAATGTTTTATGCCATTGTATCATTTTGGCCATTCTTCTCTGCACTGATTCTAGTGAATTCATATTCATTCTATAGAACGGAGACTAAAAATGTTCCGCATAGTCAAGGATGGGTCTAACTATCGCTAGAGTGAGTTTAGTAAGTGCCTTTGCACTTTTGTCTGTAACCGTCCTAGCAATAGATCCTAATGCCCTGTTAACCTCACTCCTGGCACTGTTTCCCGAATTTGAGGTCAGGACTCACTAACACTTCTAAGTCCTTTTCTAATTCTATTTTCTTTAATATGACGTTATCTAAGCTATACCCGTTTACTGGGTTGTATAATCCTATGTTTAATAAAGTGCACTTTGAGATATTGAAGCCCATTTGCCATTTCACCGACAATGCAAACAATTATCAAGATCCTTCTGCAGTATCCCAGCGTCTTCCATCGACCTAATAGGGTGTTCTATTTTAGTGTCATCCTCAAACTTACTAACGTCACTATTAATCCCATTGGCCAAGTCGTTTATCAACATAATTAACAAGGGATTCAAAACCGTGCCCGGGGGAACTCCACTAGTAACACTACATCGTTTGGATTTTACACCGTCAATGGTTACCCGCTGTTTTTTGTCAATGATCCATGCTCTAATCCATTCAAACACTTTTCCTCCAATGCCATGGGTTTTGATTTTATTTAGTAGTCGCTGGTGGGGTACCTTGTCGAATGCTTTGCTGAAATCAATGTATATAACATCGCAACTAGCATTGTTATCTGCCATTTTTCCAACATTAGTGTATAAGGATAGATTTTTAGTTATACACGACCTATCCTAAGGGAACCCATTCTGTGAGTCACAAATCAAATTATGCCCCTCGATATAATCCCTGATACTATTTGCCAAAGCTGGACGCGTTCCTCGGTGCGTTCCTAGGTGCGTTCCGCTTTAGTTTAGCTGCGGTTAGCGCTCCCAAAATATTAAAATAATATAGGTGCCGGTATAGTATGTCGCCTACCTTTTGGATGTGGCCTACGAATTTTTTCTATGGTATAGTATGTAGCCTACCGGACTTTTATTTCGGTATGAACCTGTCTCTTAAGCTTTAATAGTTTGGGAACGCTAACAGCGGCCAAACTAAAGCGGAAGGTCCTTAGAAACGCACATAGGAACGCGCCCAGCTCCACTGTTTGCTATTAATCATTTCAGCATCTTACCTATAACTGACGTCAAGCTAATTGGTCTATACACAGTCAGATGAGTAGCGTAAAAAAGTATGAAAGAAGAAATTGAAAAAAGAAAATCACGAAGACGAAATGCATGTAGGGCAAGGATCATCAAAACCTCGATGAGTTGTTGGGGATGTGTACAAAGAACGGAAAGAAGCTGATCCAAGGAATATACGAGATACATGAGAGGAAGGAAGAATGAGTGAACGACGGAGGAAGATTCTGAAAGTGCCTGAAAGCAAAACACGCTAACGCTGAAGGGTCGAAATGGGCTGGGGAACGACAGGAGAGAGTGATGGTAGTGATACATGAAAGACAGGAAGAGAAGGGAAAAGAGGAAGAGGAGGAAGAGGAAGAGGAGGTGGAGAATGAAGAAGAGGAGGAGGAAGAGGAGGGGCGAGTGCGGAACGAAGCGAAATTAAAATCGACAAAATAAAAAGTGAGAAGATGAGATAAGACAAGATTTATCATTATGTCTTAATGCGTCTCTTTTAGGAGGAGAGGAAAAGTTCCGGAGAATGGACAGTCTCATCAGTGTGACGAGGTGGGTGACCATCTGCATAGGGAGATTTGGTTTACTATTGTAATCCAAGGATACAGGGTGTCTTATTAAAATGTACGCACACTTTGAAAGACAGTAAGTGCAGTATTTTTTTTTTACATTAGTACAAGATTAAGGTTTTAAGTTAAAGAATGTAATGAAAAAAATAAAAATAAATTAAAAATAGCCTTTCCCCGTTACTCGTCATGTCATGGAATGAGTACATTTTTCTGAGACACCCTGTATGCATGTATGTATGTATGTATGTATGTATGTATGTATGTATGTATGTATGTATGTATGTATGTACGGTATGTACCATAGATAGGCAGGTAGGTAGGTAGGGAGGTATGTATGTATGTATGTATGTATGTATGTATGTATGTATGTATGTATGTATGTATGTGTGTGTGTGTGTATATGTGTATGTATGTATGTATGTATGTATGTATATGTATACGCGTATAGGTGAATTGGTAAAAAGAAGACAGAATGCTGTATAAACACCAGGAAATAGAGTGGAAGATGGAACGAGAGGGTCAGAACACTGGAAGAGTTATAGTACTCCAAGATCCACAATATATAACCTACAATCAGAATCTACTCGGTTCTGCATGACGAATGAAAAGACTGAATTTATGATAACATGTGCCCAACTGAATTAAACGTGGCATTCCTATGCGACAGCTGCCAACAAAGGAATGCGATGGTGCCTCGGAATTCGAACGATTTTTTCTTTTCATTTTTTCGAGAAAAAATTTCGTCTCGGAATTTAGACTTTGCTTGAAAAATTAATGTAAAGATACCCATATCATACAGAACTGCATTATATATATATAGATGTAGTATTCTAGAAGACTTTGAATTTTTCCTTAGAAAATATCATCCTATTGTTAATGTTCATTTTTTTTCCAAAATCAATTTTTTTTTCAGAATTCGAACGAAAAGATTTAAGTTCGAGTTCCGCGGCACCACTATGTTAAAACGAATTTTTTAAAAATAGATGAATGAATGAAATAATAAACAAATAGATTAATAAATAAACAAAACAGAATAGATAGTGGACAAACAAAATTAAGATGGTGGACATAGAAAATAAAGATGGTGAAAAAAAAATAAAGAGGGTGGACAAAGAAAATAAAGATGGAAAAAAATACGGTGGACATAAAAAATAAAGATGGTGGACAAAGAAAACAAAGATGGTGAACACAGAAAATAAAGATGGTGAAAGAAGAAATAAAGATGGCGGACGAAGAAAATAAAGATGGTGGACAAAGAAAATAAAGATGGACAAAAATAGGTAAAGATGGTGGACATAAAAAATAAAGATGGTGGGCAAAGAAAACAAAGATGGTGAACACAGAAAATCAAGATGGTGAACAAAGAAAAATAAAGATGGCGGACAAAGAAAATAAAGATTGACAAAACATAAAGATGGACATAAGAATAAAGATGGTGGACAAAGACAACAAAAATAGTGAACACAGAAAATAAAGACGGTGGACAAAGAAAACAAAGATGGCGGACAAAGAAAATAAAGATGGACAAAAATAAAGATGGTGGACATAAAAAATAAATATGGTGGACAAAGAAAACAAAGATGGTGAACACAGAAAATAAAGATGGTGAACAAAGAAAAATAAAGATGGCGGACAAGGAAAATGAATATGGTGGACAAAGAAAATAAAGATGGACATAAAAATAAAGATGTTGGGAAAAAAATAGTGAACACAGAAAATAAAGACGGTGGACAAAGAAAACAAAGATGGTGAACACAGAAAATAAAGATGGTGAACAAAGAAGAATAAAGATGGTGGACAAAGAAGAATAAAGATGGTGGACAAAGAAAATAAAGATGGTGGACAAAGAAAATAAAGATGGACAACAATATACTATTCATAGTATATATAAATGATATAGACCATGGACTAAAATCTACTGTTTCCAAATTTGCTGATGATACAAAACTGTGCGGAGTGGCAAATGATCACTCAAACCAATTAGATATTCAAGAAGATTTAGATAAATTACAGCAATGGTCTGAAAAGTGGCTAATGAAATTTAACACAAGTAAATGCAAGGTAATGCACATAGGTAAAAATAACAGCAAGTACGATTACAAGTTATTTGGAAATTCGTTAACAAAAGTGGATAGTGAAAAAGATCTCGGCGTAATTTTCAGTAACGACCTCAAATCATCCAAGCAGTGTATTTCAGCCTCTGAGAAAGCAAATAAGATTCTGGGATTGATTGCGCGATCTTTTGATTTCAAAAGTCCATCACTCATTAACAAGCTATATAAATCGTTAGTTCGTCCACATTTGGAATATGCTGTTTCCGTATGGTCACCGAATCTCATTAAAGACATTGACAGACTGGAAAAAGTACAACGGCGAGCCACAAAACTGATTCCAAATATCAAAAATAAATCATACGAAAATCGACTTAAGCACATGAATCTGTTTTCCCTAAAAAAGCGTAGACTCAGAGGTGACTTGATACAGGTCTTTAAGATTTTAAAGGGAATTGACAACATCAAAAGTGACCAAATTTTCACATTGAATGAGAATCAGACAAGAAACAATGGTCTCAAACTGTCCGGAAATAGATTCAATTTGGAAGTAGGTAGAAACAACTTTGCCAACCGTGTAGTTAATGAATGGAATAAACTTCCTGCACAGGTAGTGCAATGTAGTTCAGTTCGAAGCTTTAAGAATCATTTAGATAAATACCTAAGTAAGATGCTGTAATTATTATAATTTATGTTATATTATTTGTTTTTGTTTTGTTATAATTTGTCTGTCTGATTTTCATTTATTATTAGTTATATGTCAATTTATTATCATTTACTATTTACCTGTTTGTTTGTTATTCAACTATACCAATGCATTTATTTATGTATTTAATTGTTATTTACATTGTTATAGTTTTAATTTATTATTAATATGTTTTTTTTTTTTTTTTTTTTTTGCATCCGACCTAGATATGGATCAAAAGGTCTCCTGTCGGCATGCTTTGCCTTTGTAATCCTTTGTAAAAAACAAAATAAGATGGTGGATAAATAAAACAAAGATGGTGAATACAGAAAACAAAGATGGTGGACATAAAAAATAAAGATGGTGGACAAAGAAAATAAAGATGGTGAACAAAGAAAAATAAAGATGGTGGACAAAGAAAATAAAGATGGTGGACAAAGAAAATAAAGATGGTGGACAAAGAAAATAAAGATGGACAACAAAATTAAGATGGTGGATAAAGAAAACAAAGATGGTGAATACAGAAAACAAAGATGGTGGACATAAAAAATAAAGGTGGTGGACAAAGAAAACAAAGATGGTGAACACAGAAAACAAAGAGGAATAAAGATGGTGGACAAAGAAAAATAAAGATGGTGGACAAAGAAAATAAAGATGGACAAAAAATAAAGATGGTGGACAAAGAAGACAAAGATGGTGAATACAGAAAACAAAGATAGTGGACATAAAAAATAAATGTGGTGGACAAAGAAAACAAAGATGGTGAACACAGAAAATAAAGATGGTGAACAAAGAAAGATAAAGATAGCGGACAACACAAATTCAGCAATCAGCAATCAGCCTTCGCGACGACGGAGTCTCGCTGGACGTCCTGAAATAGCTCACCGTGGACCTTTGGGCAAACAAAACACATCTGCTAAAAAAATTCTTGGGAAATAAAAAAACGGCGTTGCCCGGATTGGGTCGGATTCACAGGAAATCCGAGTTTAGCGAGGATCTTTCGCAGACATCTGAAATTCAGACGCCATCTCTAGAGCCTTCAGTTTGAGTCAGTGACGTATGAAGTTGAATCTCATGCCCAATGAAGAATGCACGTTCACCGTATAATGATAAATAAATAAAGGATTTAATAGATAAATAAATAAACTAATAATGTGAAGAATACATGTTCACCGTGTGATGATAAATGAATACATGAATTAATAGATAAATAAATATCTAGGTACATGAATAAATAAATAAATGAATAAACCAATCAATCAATCTATATATAAATAGATAAATAAATGAAACAAATAAATGAATAAATAGACAAGTAAATAAATCAATTAAAAGATAAATCAACAAATTAATCATAAAATAATCAAATCTGCAGAAAAAAAAAACACCAGAAATATGAATGGCGGAAATCCGAATGTTTTTGTCTATCAAGACATCTTCAGGTTACAAAGAAAACAAAAAAGACAAAAATACGAAAACCGTCGATAACGAGGTGAAGGACTCACAGAAATACTTTAACCAAAGTCTGTGTTGATAGTAATGACGCTCCTGGTGTCCACCATTTTCTCCATTATAAAATCATTCAACCTACATAAATCCAGGTTTGGATTTAGATTATAATCAAAAGTATGTCTGATATGACTGGACTTTACAAATCTTCCATTTATCATTGCCACAGTTCCTATGACGATTGAAGTGTGTAACATGAGCAAGATATGATTTATTCTAATACAGCATTTATGATGATTTATTCCCAATCTTCAAGTATTTACCTGTTTAGCCAATGTAGTATTTCTATAACATTTAAGTGAAATATTGTAAACAAAAATTCCACTGCCTCCTAGGGATATATCTTTTTAACGAAGAGTGTCCTAATTGTGTTTGTTTTCTTAAACAAAAGAAAGAATACCGAATCTACCGGTAATTATTTGGAATGGGAACTATGACTCCATGGTAACTTGCTCAAGGAAACTACCTAGTGTAGGCCTCATGGTCTCTTGCCGTCTCCTTCATTCTTATGTAAATTGGAGATTGGGGTCGATGCGTGAATGTAGCGACGCGTACTCAAGTATATACTCCCAACCAGAGCTGGGCGCGTTCCTCTATGCTTTATTATGTGCGTTCCTCTGTGTCCTGAGCAACCTCCAACCAGTCAGGACACCGAGGAACGCACCTGGGAACGCATATAGGAACGCGCCCAGCTCTGCTCCCAACTTATGTTCATAAACACTTCAGTAATGTTGAATCCATGAAAAGGAGAACTAAAAGGTTCTTATTGCTAGATTTTTTTCTCTAGGCTTACCATAGTAAGACTTCTTAGCCTTTGCAACGTATTCAGAATATTTTAGGTTGGATGCAATATTATAATTTTGTTTCATCTCGTCATTTAAAATATTCCTGGTTACGAATTTTATCAACTCTCGTAAACATGGATGAAAATTTAGTTTAGTATTAAGATGATGATGATGGCAAAAATGGAAATAAACATATTATGACATCAATGGGTTTTCTAAAAGGATCAGACCTAAAATATTTTTCCCTTTTATTCATGAAAGAGAAATGGAAAATGTTATCCCTCGTCCAGTTCTATTTTCATCACCATAATACTTACCTTTCAGTTCAATATACTGTATGTACCATGGCCAACTTGCTTTTTTAATATATTTCGGTTCATTCCACGTTTATTTCCATGTTCACCGTTATGATATTAGATTTTCTGTTTAACATATTGTACATAGCATAGTCAACGTTTTCTTCTCTAATGTTTTGGTAAATTTCTCTACAATCAAAAAATACTGACAAAAAACAGACCTGTGTTCTTTATGATGAGACTTGGATAAAAGATCCTCCTCCTCTTCTTCTTCCTCCTCCTCCTCTTCCTCCTCCTCCTTCTTCTTCAAGAGAGACTTCGAAGGAAGACCCGGAGAGACTTCGCCGTATGCTATATCGAGAAAAGAAAGAGTATAAATTGTCTGTCGCAGGTTGGGATGGCCACGTCTTCTTCCTCCTCATCATTCTCCTCCTCCTCTTCCCTCTCCTCCTCCTCCTCCCCCTCTTCCCTCTCCTCCTCCTTTTCCTCATCTTCCTCTTCCTCCTCCTTTGTTCTAGTCAACACCAGAAGACTTTATTCAACATAAAGAAACCTCTAGGTATTAAAGGACTTGGACACAAATAATTCAACATTGCCTGTAGGGTTGTTTACCACATGCTGTCGTTACGAATGGCCTCTTTGTCAACCGAACAGAAGAAAAGAGAAATAAAGACAGTAAATGGATAAAAGTGTCATTCCTGCAAGCAAGCACCCCCCCCCCCAACCCCGGTAGGGGGGGGTTAGGGGAGGAGGCTTCTGGCGGGGTTTTGACAATGTTCTTCCCTTTCAGGAGTCACAAAGAACCTTAAGGTCGTAAGTTGTGCTTTATAACACTGGAAGTCCACCCTTCAAGGCTTTTCGTTACACGTAGCTAGGGTATATTACCTTAATATTTTTCCTGTATATTTCTTGACATGGAGTAAATGTGTTAAGAAATGTGTCAATAGAATTTAGAGAAAGCCTAGAAAGATAAATGACAGGGGTAATGACTTTGAAAAAATAGAAACGTGAGGTTCCTACATATACATATGTATGTGTATACACATTTATATATATATATATATATATATATATATATATATATGTGTGTGTGTGTGTGTGTGTGTGTGTGTGTGTGTGTGTGTGTGTGTGTGTGTATTTACAACACTGAATGGGTCACAGTGAACAGATTTATATTTATCAACAACAATTCACTTGAGCTAAGTTACTGTCATGTGTTTCGTGCTAGCAAAGGTTCGAGTCCTTAGCTTGACCACGTATCAATTTCTGCATATATGCCTTCTCGAGTTACTCGACTGTGATGGCTTAGAACTAAAGCGAATTGTGGTTGATAAATATATATATATATATATATATATCTATATATATATATATATACATATATATATATATATATGTATATGTATATGTTTATATTTCTTGGGGGGGTGGAGGGTGATCTGAAGCATGCCCGGACGGGCCCGGTTCCCGGTCCCGGGCGGGCGGACGACCTGAAGAACGATGGCGACGCAGTCTATTACACTGCTGGAGCTCTTGTGCCTGAGTTATGCCGGACTAAGAGGATAAAAAACGGGCAACAGTTCAGCCCAGGAGAAAGGAAACGAGGCTTGCATGTGTCACTGTCGATAGTGTGACGCAGTGCCTGCTTGCGCGCCCGCGTACGTGCCTGCTTGCGTGCATATGTATAGCTTGCGCGCGCGTGTGTGTGTGTGTGTGTGTGTGTGTGTGTGTGTGTGTGTGTGTGTGTGTGTGTGTGTGTGTGTGTGTGTGTGTGTGTGTGTGTGCGCGCGCGCACGCGTGCGTGCATGTGATTAGGGCGAAAACAAATGAACAAACGCTATAATGGCAAAATAATCAAATAGATAAATGAATAGAGAAATAACTAAACAAATAATGAATGAAAAAATGAGTAAATTAAACAAATAAATATACAAGTGAATATATAGAGAAATATTTAGATAAATAAATAAATGAATACAGAAATAAATAGACAAATGAACAAATACATAAACAAACAAATAAGTAAAATGAATACACACATAAAGTAATGAAGAAATTAATTAAATAAACAAAGAAACAAATAAACAAAAAAACATTTACTTCGTCTTCCAGGGTCCGTTCATGCGTCCCCCACCTGGGGCAATGCCCCCTCTTCCCCCAAGGGGGATACTAGCACCATCCCCCGGGGTTGGGCATCATCACCCGTGATTGGGCACCATACCCCGGGGCTGCCCGGTGAGCGTTGACCCGCTGCATTTATGCGAACAGAACTACTATTGGCTTGACAATGCGGGGCTGGTGCAATGCTGGTGGCAGCGGTGGTGGTGAAGGGTGGTGAGTGGTGGTGATGAGTGGTGTTAGTACTGGTAGTGATGGTGGGGATTGTACCAGTGGTGGTGATGTTTATAGTGGTGGTCATAATGTAGGTGTAGATGTGGTGGTGATGGTGGTGGTGATAAACCCCGGGGATTTCATCTGTTTGACTATAAATTAATAAATGGGTAAATAAATGGATAAATAGATGAATTAATAGATTGATAAATATATAAACAAATGAATAAACAAATTAATGAATACATAAATATATAACAAACTAATAGATAAATAGAAATAGATTAATGAACAAATAGACAAATGAATAAATAACTAAACAGAAATAGCCACGATAGTCTCCCAAAAGACCACTAAGCTGCCTCTTGATAGAACTACACAACCTCAGTGTGCACTGAATATACACGCCCCAGAATCGCTAACAACACGCAAATACAATACATATATTTACCATTTCATTACCACGACTGTTTAAAATGTATCTACGACAGACGATTTTATTCAGCCGAGAATTTGGACACCCCGGACCTCGTGAGACTAAATTAATAGTTCTTACTGTCGAACTTATCATCAACTTATTCAGAGCCCCGACAAGGGGGGGGGGGCAATGCCCAGGGGTGGCACGTTTTTGGGGGAGCGGCACTTTTGGTGAAAAGAAGGTAAAGCAAATTCCCCCTAATGTACTTTTAATGCATCATTTATTTATCATGAGTTGTGTGTATGAATGATGTGTGTATAAACGTTGTTTTGTGGGTGAATGTTACATGTGAATCGTGCTAGTGACCATCAGATGTGGAAGGTGGTGGTAGTGGTGGTGGTGGTGGGGGGGGGGCACTTAACCCATGTCGGGTCCCTGAACTTGTTAGAGTAGATGTTTGGGATTCTTTCTATTTTTCTCTCTGCCTGCCTTCTCCCCCACCTCGAGACCCCGACCGTTACAAGACAATATGCCTAGTTTCTTTACGTTGTGACTGACAAAAGCGTTGCAAATGGAAGGCTCAAAACTAAAGGTATATTTTTCGAATACATAAATTCATTTTGGCCCGAAAAGAACCTAAATTAGCACAGCATTCGTTTGGTGTAAAAAAAAAAACGAAATCCTGTCTGGGAGGATGAAACATGAGTCACATTCTTCTCTCTCTCTCTTCCTCCCTCCCTCTCTCTCTCTCTCTCTCTCTCTCTCTCTCTCTCTCTCTCTCTCTCTCTCTCTTACAGTCAAGCACACGTTCGAAAAGGCAGACAAGCAAAGAAACTCGCATGCAAACGTATAATACACAACTTGATTTGTATAACCAAGCATACAGTCATTATATACATGTATGTATACAGACCAATAGGCACATGCGTAACAATTCAGAATATATATATATTATATATATATATATGAGCACAATGTATCCTAAGTCCACCTCAATTGTGAGTTTAGGTTTAGTACATATGAGAGTGGGTCGATGTCGCACTGGTTATTACTAACAAGGCATCAACTGAGTCACATATCTGTAAGGTCAGCATCACCCGATAACACTCTTTCAATTGCTTAATGTCCCCACCGGACCACTGTCAGAGCATGAATGCGCTCGCCACTATACATTCATACAAGCACATAACACTTAAAACAACGTGTATCCATACATCCATGCAGCAATGTCCACCCACACATCTATGTGGGAACCTGGCGCACTCGTTTATGTGAAGCAATGACAATCCCATGAACAATGTGATGAACTCAGCATTGCTTAACTGAGGCTGGGACGCCGTCGTTGGACGACTAAAATCGGGAGATTCTGAGTCACGATTTTCCATTTTGAAGGTCCAGCTGACATTGTGATGTAATAGATTAATTAGCGTCTCATCAAGGGTTTCATTACTCTTACGCACTACATACACTTTGAGGACGATTATAAAGAAGGTTTCAATAATATTGTGCATGATATTAGATGCGGGCAGAATAAGTTAGAACACTTGGCGATGCATACACGATTGTATATATGTATATATATATATATATGTGTGTGTGTGTGTGTGTGTGTGTGTGTGTGTGTGTGTGTGTGTGTGTGTGTGTGTGTGTGTGTGTGTGTGTGTGTGTGTGTGTGTGTGTGTGTGTGTGTGTGTGTGTGTGTGTGTGTGTGTGTGTGTGTGTGTGTGTGTGTGTGTGTGTGTGTGTGTGTGTGTGTGTGTTTGTGTGGAGAGAGAGAGAGAGAGAATGAGAGATATAGAGTAGAGAGAATCGATATATTTGTTTTAGTCCATATGCCAGCAGCGTTTTCAAACGTCCCCCAACAAGTTTTCATAAAATGGACAGAAAAATTGACTATTTGGCAATTTTCCCTCGCCACCCACACTCACGGAACGGGAGGCAATAACAATCAGTATCGATTAGAAAGTGCAGTGGGGATTTTTACCTTTTGCGTGTCGAACTTCACTGCCCCATTTTTTATTTTGACCATGCAGTGATTCGTGATCTATAAATCGACACCACTGCATCAAAAAGTTGTGCAAATGGAGATGATATTGAGAAAGTGGAGAAGTGTCGCAAAATTGGGCTTAACAGCTCGGAAACTGTTCGGCAAATCGGCGTGATCGTAGGCCACAGTCCGACGGCTGAGGGACAAAGTTGATGGGAGTTCCCCAAGCTCTCTTGTCGTACATCGAACGTTTCCAAAAAACAATTAAAATACTTATCCTTTCATTGCAGCACTAAGGGTATCCTAAGACAGCTTGATGGGGCTTCCATCCCTCTTTCCATGACAGCGTACCTTCCCTATTCCACATGACCACGAAACTCCATGAAGTACTATATATACATACCTGTGTTGATGTAAAAAAATATGAACCAATATTCTTGACAAACTCAAGACCAAATCTTAACATCTTATGATTGAATGAATCATTCCATTGATGCATATGCTCTACAAAATAGGACTGGACTGTAGTTTACCAGCGTCTCTAGCCTTTTGGACAAGACAGAAACCAACGATTGGTGAAAGCTTCTGGTGGTCTTACGAGATGGACGTCGGAGACAATCCGCTCCCCACTGTTCATGTTAAAAGGCCACCAACACCCTTACTTCTCCAAGATATTTAATGATCAACTTAGATTACCCCTCCTTTACCGATATAAAAAGGTTTAATTAGTGATAAATGTCTCTAATTCTTCTCCTAACAGTAACTGACATAGAAAGACCCATACGGATACAATACATACAACAATCCAATATCTATATACAGGGATTTATGAGAAGGCCTAAGGACCTTTGGTTGTTTCTAGTCAGTGAAGCACGAAATGACAAATATTCTGCAAATCTATCGAAATAAACACCAAACGTTAGGACGGAGCCTTTATTGTATTACCACGACGTTACGACGTTTCGCTTGTTACATCTTTTTCAAGCACACAGTCGTAATACACATGAATGAGATTAAGTAAGAAGAACTGAAGGAACGGGAGGAGGAGGGAGGGAGAGAGGAAGGTAGGGGGAGGGGATTACTGACTATTAGGAAAGGTTAAGGAGAAGGTGGACCAAATGTCCGAGAACAGGAAAGGCTGGGTGAAGGACATTAGCTCACAATCGAGGAACAAAGGGAAGAAGAAGAAAATAAAAAGGGTGGGCAAATGTCTACTGGTGTGTGTGTGGTGGTTGGGGGAGTTGGAGGGTAACTAGGGATGGGTTAAAATTATTTTGCAAACCACGACGTCCAACTGTTAATCGCCAAAACACACCGGGAGACCAAAGAGAAAACCTTTGTACGGGAGAGAACTCACGCTGAGCCTCTCACACAGCGCAATATCCCAACTCCTGCCGGGCGTAACAACATGAATAAGATTAAATATTTGGCGCGTCGAAAATGAAACTCGGGTTTAAACTTCCCCATGCGTAGAATTAATAACAAATCAAAATGTTCAGTAAAATGTACGAGTGAAATCAAAGTGAGATTAAACGTTTGTTTCATTGTATTACACCGTGTTTCATTGCCAGTGCTTCTATTTTTCGGGACAATATGGCGACTAGACTAGAGATTATGATGGGACAATGGAATAAGATGTCAGATATAGTTAACCTAGTAAAGTATGGGGATAGATGTGGGTACGTGATATTGAACTGCGAATGTGTCAATGTGTTACGTCATTAGGTGTGTAAAGTCTAAGGATTCATCATTTGGAAATGATATATATCGTTTGAAGAAGAGAGTGAAGAGATGATGGGGGCACTGACGATAGTTCTCCTAAAATAAGATCCAACTAATTATTATTTCAGGAAAAAGGTAAGAAAGGGTGAAGTGATTGCGAGACAGTGAGTAAATAAATAAATAAATAAGTAAATGAATAATAATAATGATACCAACAATAATAATAACTATAAAAGATATGAGGTACGGTACGTAGAGCGCCCCAGAAAATAATTAAGATATGACAAGACCATGGGAGAAACGAGAACATCCCGGGTCAGTGTACCGTTGCAGTCTCAGTGTAGGCTGTACTAATGTATTGGTGAGAGGAGGGTGAGCATGTGTGATAGTCTCAAGTAGTTAGTCGGGTGTTCCTCACTGTTTTTTTTACACAAATGCCGAAGAACATTTATATATATATACATATATATATATATATACATATATATATATATATATATATATATATATATATATTTATATATACATATATTGATATTTATATATAGATATATACATTTATATTCATATATATATATTTATATTTTTATATATATATTTATATTTATATATATATTTCTATATATTTATATATCTATATTTATATATCTATATTTATATATCTATATTTATATATATATATATATATATATATATATATATTATAATGTACATATGTAACGCGTATTGATTTCACGACTGTTTCAACTAGTAGCTGCTTTTACTATATATAGAACACAACTAAATAGATCAAATAAAATTTGGGGTTCCGGGCCCTTAGGCCCAAGAGCACGACGCCCCCTGACTAGAGAAGATTACCCCAAACGCCGGGTCCTCCCCCTGAGGCGTGGGTCCAATTGAGAGAAATTGGTCCAATCAATTGGACCGATCCTGCTTCATCATGTCTCCGTTTTCCCTCACTTGTATCCCGCGAGGTGTCGGGGACGGGAGGAAGGAGCCGAGTAAAGGCTTGATAACAAAGGGTGATGTAGTGTGTATAGAAAGGCACACAAACAAACAAAACAAATACGACAAAAATAAAAAACGAGTTGTTGAGAGTTCTGTACCAACGCAAACGAAAAAAGAAAAAAGGAAAATATGAACGAGAAGACCAGGAATAGGGAATCTACGCAACTACGGGCGCAGCTATAAATATACGCAGGTTGAGTACTCTGGCATCCGTTAGGTTTATGTAAGTTTGACTCAAGGGAATCTTTGTTGGGACAGGTCAGCGCGGGAGATTACCCCGCCCTCTGCCCGAGAACTGCCGATTCCTTGGGATAATATTACAAGATGGCGACGGAGTTGGAGATTGTCGTGTAATTATCAAATACTTTTTGGTCCCTTTTCTCTGCTCTACTTGATTCTCCTCTTTCTCTATTAATTTCCTTCCAAAACATATTTTAATAGTTTCGAAAAATTTCGGTCATACTCTTACCCCATTTCACATCTGCTCTCCTCTTTGCCTCCCTTATCTTATGCTTTACTTCTCTTTTCTTTGTACCTCTCATACGATTCTCTCGTCCTATTTTGTAACTAATCTGTGAATGCTCGTTTCTTCCGTTCTACAATCTGTTTGCTTCATCATCCCACCACTTGTTACCCCTCCTTCTATTTCCTCCCGTCTTCCTTGTTCCACACAGCGTCTTCGCACACTTTGTGACTCCCTCCTTGAGCCATCCCCATTCCTCCTCTACTCCTAGTTCTACTCTATCCTTCACTCCCCCCACTCCTCTCTCAGCTTTTTGTACTCCTTCTTATTTTCTTTCTCATTTAAGCAGTTTACTCTAAGCACCTCCTTACCTCCTGACCTTTTCCTCTTTCTCCATTTATCCTCCACTCTCAATTTACCTTCCAAAAAAATTAAAAAATCTTATATCCACCACTCTCTCCCCTTAGAATATGTACACCCAAAACTCTTCCTACTCTTCCGGTTACCACTATATAGTCCATTAAAACCCTATCTACCACCCTTCCATTCATTACCTTCCATGTGTATCTATGCTTGATATTCTTCCTAAACAACGTATTTGCTATCATCAACTCTCTAGACACATCACCATCATCTCTCCACTCTCTCCTCTACGATTTTCTCCTGGAACTCCACACTTCCCAAACACTCTGTCTATTGGTTCATTTCCTACCCTAGCATTAAGGTCTCCCAATACCACTACTTTGACATTCTGCCTAAACACTCTATGCACTCATTTAAATACATCCAAAAAGCCTCCCTTTCATCTACACTCTTCTCACTACTAGGCCCATATGCGCTTACAAAAACCCACATATCCCTTCCCAATTTCACCTTCATCCACATTAACTTTGAAGAAACCTCCTTCCACTCCACCACACGTTTACCTATCTCTTCACTTACTAGTATAGCCACCTGTCCTTTCCCTCATCCTCTCTTCACTCCTGAACCCTCCAAACTACACTCCCAAACTCAAACTCGCCCCTCCCTTTCAACTTTGTTTCACTCAATGCCATTACGTCCATCTTTCTTCTTATAATCATACTGCCTATCTCTTCACTTTTATTCTCATCTGTACCACATCCACGCACATTAAAAGACCCAAACCTTTGGGTTCTGGTTGGAAAACTCCTCCCAAACCCTTTTGTAGCTACAGAGAGTAGGATGCCTAGTCCTATCCCCGTCCCGAACAAGTTTTAGAATAATTAATAAACATATACATGACTGTTACAATTCTATTTACAAATATCAAATGTAATTTTGAAGATATCTAGAAAGTGGTTTTGTGTCTTAAAAACACTTGTAATGGGAACTTCTAGCAAAAATAGAAATACTTGTAGCGAACTCGATGGGATTCCACACAAACTTCTCCGACCTCGGCACCTATAGTCAAGCTTTGGTAGTCTCCGACCCTAACATCTGGTTACAGGGACTGCATTTGCTTCATAACGACAAGGAACATATTTCTAATACCCAAGGAAATAATACAGAAGTGCTATTTAACGAACAACAACAACCCTAAATCCTCAACAGTTTTCTGAACCAATGACAAGGCGACACTAATGTAAAAATATTTTCGTTTGATATTTTCGTTAATAGAATGTTTTCTATTAATATTTATTCTATTTTACCAAACCAATTCTACTAGTATAAGACTTGCTATATTGGCCTTGTATTTCTTTTCCAGCGTATTTTCCTCATTAAAAAATTATGTCAAGTCCGTTAAAGATGCGTTTTGTGTCGGTTACGTCTATCGATTACAATGGCGACGTCTACAGCAGCGAAAGATTAATCCTCATAATTCACTAATTATATTTTGAGCATTATTTATATCAGCAGTAGTTATCGGTAGAAATATAAATTACATTTTTATCGACTCACAGTAGTAATGACAACAAAACAAATATTGCAAGCAAGATCAAATCAGCATCTATCTTTAGCATAAGTTATTTCAAAAGTATTAGCTCAGTGGCGGCGCCTGGGGGGGCGGCTTGGGGGGGCTTTAGCCCCCCAAAAAAAATGGCCAGCCCCCCCAACTGAAATGAGGAAATTTAAAATTTAAAACACTCATTGAAATAATTTTATCAAGTGGAATTTTTAATTGCCAGAGCTAAAGATTTGTCAGCCATCAGTGCCCTACCATTAACCCCCTCCCGTTCTGAAATGAGGATAATGTATGTGTATTATCATATTACTATTAGCCCCCCAAAAAATTTGCTCAGCACCCCCTTAGCCTCCCCAACTAAAAATTCCTGGCGCCGCCGCTGTATTAGCTAGACGCGATTTCCTATCTTTTTAACTTTCATTTTGTTTATCATTTTATTTGTTTATTTATCTACATATCCATTTATTTACTTATTTATTCATTTATTTATTTATTTATTCATTAATGTTAGTAAATACTGTATGGCCGCAGTTGTCTACTACTATTCTCACAAGTGAATATGATATTGGATGGGTTTATTGTTATACGTTCTAACAACTTGAAAGTTCTAGAAAATATAGAATTGTTTGATCAGATGAAAAAAAAGTAGTGGATATTCTTGATAACAATTGAAAATAGCGAATGATTGGATTTTGGGTACTCAATTCTATACAAATTGCTTTGTTCAGTACGCTGTTTGAGATGAAGAATTGATTACGAAATAGCACCAAAGACCAAGAATGGTTTAAAAAAAAAACATACAAATATTTCTATATGAATATGTAGACTCGAGGAAGTAGTCGCAAAATAATGAAAAGTTGGAATCTATGAGATGTTGAGGAATGGAGATCGCCAAATTTTATTTGTTAAGTTGCACACAAACTATGTTTTAGTCATACTATATTTTCTTTTCTTTCTCTTTTGGGCACCGAGAAGAGGAATTACAGATTAGGGACAGATAATGGTTAAGCCCCAGTCACATCAAGCTTACGACCAGTTTCCGACCAACCTTCGACCGAAAATCAAGCGATCGGTCGGCGACGCAAAACCTACGCAAGAAATCGAAATGGAAAAAGTTAATGTGGTTGATAAGATGAAAATCTATGTACTGGGGACTATTCAGTGTGTGTTGTAATGTATCTATCTGACGATCGATCTATCTATCTATCGTATTACCGACTACCAGCGACTTCCAAAGACTACCTGCAACTGGTCGGCGACAACCTGGTCGCCGGTGGTCGGAAACAGGTCGTAAGCGATGTGTGATTCTATTTCTAAAAGTATCAAGAATGTGACTACATGAGATAGGAGATAATTCGATTTTTGAATGCTGTGGGGAAAGAACAAGCACTTAAATATTCACCATGGACTTGCATCACGTGCTGGACTCGTGATCGACAGTTATGAACCTCCCGGATGAGAACTCAGAGCTCGTATGACCGATTAATGGGTAATACTGTGACCTTGCACACAAACACCCAACTCCCCGCCCACGAAAGTTGGAGTAACACCCCGCAGCGAAGCGATACTGAAATTATTTCAGCCCTGGGCGGGTATATCGAACCCGGACCGCCGTAGTGGCAGGCTAGAACTCTAACCACAGCGCCACGAGGTGCGTGATAGTGATTGTTCGGTATGTGTGGTATTGTTGGGTGCGACTGACTCTATTTGCACTTTGGGCCCTCACAATGGGCAAGGGTGTGCATATGCCCTGGGGCGCCAATTTCAGTCTGGATATACCGCCCACAAGGCTGACAAAATAATTTTAATAAAAATATATAGTCAGAGGAGCCCTGAATATTTTAACGCAATATACGAATTTTGCGTTCGAATCGACAGAATAGGAGATATTCTTTTCCATTACCCTTTGTGCACTAGGCATTAAATAACCTTATTTTTAAAATATGTTTAATTATTTCCCAAGCCAATAGTTATAATAGGCAGTAAGGAAGGTGACGATGAGTGGTGATGGGGGGAGGGGGGATTCACTGAAAACATTGTACGTGCATTTGTTGGGTGTAATTCTCTTTGTTTATATCAACTAAATTGTTCATGATTTTATATATCATCTGTTGTCTGTGTATTCGTCTTCTTGTTTCAAGATTAAATGTCTTGTTTTAACCTTCTGACTGATGTAGTGGGTCTATAATAATCACGTCTGTTCCATCTTCCTGCTTTATATTTCGTGAACTCTATTTTTTTATGTATTGTTAGTGTATGCATCCCAGACGATGTCGCAATACTCTAAGTGTGACCAAATTGTCTAGAAAGCAAGACTCTCATGTGGTGACGTTTGGCACGTAAGTCATCTATAAGTCGAAAATTATCGTCTCTGTTTCATATCTGCCTATATATTAAACTATCGTTGCAAAAAGTTTAGTAGTAGAGGAAAGTGATAGTAGATCATTAATGTAAGAAATAGAAGAGGTCCCAGAAGTTACAGAAACACTAAAGATTGCCTACCCTCGAGAACAACGCATACAAGTCGCCCTTGTATGCCAATGTAATCTAATTTAGCTAATAATCGTTGATGAGAGACTGTCGATGGCTTTGACAACCTTACTGACCATCAGTTATTACTTCTTGCCTGTTAAAATTATCCATCATACATCTATGAATAACATGTTCATTATTTTTTCAAGGGGCTCAGGTAATGGAAACAGGCCTATAATTACTTGGATGGGAGGATTATGCCACTAGATATGAATAATCACGATTATTCAAGTCCACTTTTGCCAAAAGCCAATCAAACATCTGTAAATCTTACCCTTTCGCTGATATGTGTGGTTGTATATGATGATGTGACGCTGGAGGATTTTATTTAGCACCAGAAAACCTTTCTCGGAATGGGCTGACCACAGTAACATGACATACGTCAAATGCAGGTTCCACTGTCCCTTTGCTTTGGTGTGACTTCATTAGTTCGAATCGACACCTCCTCGTTCAATTTATAGTAATGGCTGTTCAATTATTTTGGCTACTCATGTTTTGACACAGGAGATTTTTTTTTTTTTTTTTTTTACAATTTTTTTGCTATGACTGCAGAATTTTGCCAGCGAAGTAATGACATATTACAGAAAACTTTTCATTAACTTGATATACAACAAAGAAAATTGTGAATCAGATAGATCATGAATACATAAAATTGGTTTAACAATATGACTCAGAAACGAGAATTGTAAATAAAAAATAATGTTAAAATGAGTTATAATTTTTTGTTTCTTCAGCTTCGTATCAATATACAAATTTAGATATTTTGTGATGTCGTAATGCGGTTTCGTCATTACACATATTAGGATAGGATAAAAACCTATAGCGTATAGAGTCAAGTTTATAGTATTTGAATGCTTAAAGCCGATCGTCTTTTGTTTAAAATTTGGCACAATTTATAGAGTCTATTCACATAGGGTAAAACTATTGCGATTTGAGACTATGGCCACCGTACGCTTGTATTCCGTCGGCCGGGCTGGTAAATAACAATGTATTTGTTTTTACAATTGCAATACTATTTCTTGCAAATTGAATAAACCGTGTGACCATTCTGTTAATTATTGTATTGGTACGAAGGAAGCAGTTACTATGTCCATGCCTACCGATCAGCTGAGAACACTTTTCAGTATTTTTATACTAAATTAACTTTCAGAATGAAGTAATTTATACCAAAGCTCATTGCTGTTGGAAATAATAAGAGACAGGCATGTACAAGTGGTACTGGAAGTACATGAGTTTATAAAGATAGAAATAATTACATTTCTCAAAGTCAGTGGGAAACGAATGTTATTGTAATGTTACATGTATAATTTTTCACTAATTTTGTTATCTGAAAAAATACTGAAATAACACACATTACTTGTATAGTTCTGATTAAGAATGGTATTCACACTGGTATCTATTGCTGCAAAATAGATACTTGGACTTGACCCAAATGTTTACCAAGTACATTCAAACATTGTATTACGTGGTTGTAATTTCTTGTTTATCAACTCCAGTCTTTGTTTTTCCAGTTGTCAGACTTGGGTTGATATGTACTTATTTTGTCTGTGTGGACTTTTTATTAAATTATTCCAGATATTGCAGCTGAACAGAAAATCACACAAACATGAATATTTAATATGAAACTTCATTGCTAAGAATAGGTCTAACTTAACCTAGTGTTACGTGTAACCATTCCAAAGAAAAGAAAATAGATCTTTGAAATACGAAAAAGAAAGAAGTATAAAATGGGTGGTACTAGACGAACCAAATTTTCATCAAACAATCTATATTCTCTTGTTTTATTTTGCCCATGTCAATAATATCATTTTGTCCCATACGAATAGATCCTATTCTTTCCAATACTTTTCACACCTCATAGTAATTTAGCTGGAATCAGAAGTAAGAGATGATGATGTGAAACGTGAAAGGAAATTAAGTAGTAAAGAGCAGTTTTATTTTACATCATCTCATTCTACAGTACCATATTATAATTGATGAAAATGTTGTATAGCTGGGCAGCCAGAAGATTAAGTAAGTTTATTTAGCATTGGATCAATATACATGAATATCAATATACATGAAGTGCAGATAATAGTTTGAAATAAAAATTACAATTGCCGAGGATAACATGAAGGATAAAGGATTGAATGTGGGACAATTTATAGTTTCACCCAACCATAGAATTTGATATGTGGCTTGTGTGTTTCTGGTGAGAAATATTGTGATATGAACGATGGTGTACATCATTTCTGTCACAAATGCATACTTTTGAAGTAATTAAGTATTGAAGTTATGCACTTATGCCTACATCTCCCGAACAATCTGGGGGGCGTGTGAGAAATCGGGGTTTTTGGGTGGGGGAGATTAATAAGTGGAGCAATGTGCATTGCAAAACAGGTATAAAATGAACAAAAACACTTAAAAAAATAATCACGTTTTAGGTCTGGAGTCCAGTGGTGGCCATCTAATCTTTGTGTTTACCAACGATTCAAAAAATGTCTCGCTAAATATGTTTCACTTAGCGAAGTCCACTCCAGCCGCGCAAGACTTCCTAACCGTAAACTAACATTACCTCCGTTAGGTTAGGTTACTTTAGTTTAGTTTAGTTTACTTTATGGTTACCAAGTCTTGTGCGATCGGCTGCCCTCAATCTAGCTTCTACAAACAAATACTTACAATCGTTAGTAAACAAACATGGCGCCGCATGCGGTACCCACCGATATGGGATATTTTTGTTTTTTATGGGTTTCTTTAGTCTTCTTCATTTTACACCTGTTTGACAATGCGCATTACTCCATTTATTAGTCTCCCCCACCCAAAAACCCTGATTTCCCACATGCCCCCCTAGATTGTTCGGGAGATGTAGGCATAAGTGCATAACTTCAATACTTAATTACTTCAAAAGTACACATTTGCGATGGAAATGATGTACACCATCATTCATATCACAACATTTCTCACCAGAAACACATAAGCCACATATCAAATTCTATAGTTGGGTGAAACTATAAGTTGACCTTGATGTGACTCAACTTGAATTTATTAAAGATTTGTTACGCAAGAACAGATTTATGTAGAAAATAATATATTATTTGAAACAATAAAAACTAAAGAACGGTAAATAAAAGTAGAAAGAAAGAAATATAAATGAAGGGCCATTTCTGGAATATCTAAAATAAATTATATAGAACAAGTGTTATTAGTTATATATATTGCTTGTGTACCAACTTATTTCAGGCTTATTCCACTTCAGTATGATGACACTTATGTAGGCATCATGAAGAACAAGTGGGAAGTGGTGATGTGTCTTGATTATATATATATAATTTCATGAATGTAGCAGTTGCTGACAAGACTGATGAGTTAAACATCATATAAGGACAGAGCCTTTATTGGTACGACATTTCGCTTATTACAGCTTTTCCAAGTACATGGTTAAGCACCATATGAGGACAGAGCCTTTATTGGTACAACGTAATAATCAAAACGTTGTACCATTAAAGGCTCCGTCATCATATGGTGTTTAACTGATGTACTTGAAAAAGCTGTAATAAGCGAAACATTGTACCAATAAAGGCTCTGTCCTCATATGGTGTTTAACTCGTCATATATAAATATATCTTTTTGTAGTTGTACATAAGTTACCCCTAGATTCTGTGAACTGGTTTGATCATGTTTTCTGTGTTTATTATTATTCAGACCAAAAGAGAATAAGTAATACAGCTATGACTTTATATTTTATAATGTGAGTGGTGTGATGAGTCGTTCATATGGCAGCTGATGCTGCACATGAGAATTTGACTCGTACTGAAGTGGTTAAGTTTAATGGGAGGTTACAAGACTATTGAATGTGGCTCCAATCTCTAATACATCTTGGGTGTGAAAGTTACAGGATTGGTAATGAACAAATAAAATTCACCAGTTTGCATGACTATATACAACTTTGTATATCACTAATGATCATGTTAGTACATGTATACAATATTTCCTTAATGGCACATCTATTTTCAAAATAAATGTTGTACTCTGCTAAATTGTCCAGGGATACTGAGTCTTGCCTTAATTTCTTCAATATGAGTCAAATATTCACCCACACATCAGGTTGCCTGATGTACAATGATGCATCACAATACCTGCATTACAAAATATGAAGTTACGGCTGTTATACTCATTTTCTTTCACCCTGAATAAATATAATATCACAGAAAACACAGTCAACTCTGTTCACAGAAAACGGGGCTTATGACACATACAGTACATAGGTGTCATCGTAATCAAGAGGTTAGATTAACCATTTCATTAAGATCTCTCTGCCGCCTTTTTTCTTATGCAAGTCCAGTTCTTACACACTGGTCTTCATAGTTAGATCTTTTAGATCTGGAGCTAATTTTGTCATATGCTTTTGAACTTTATCCAGTTCCAGTATGTCTTTTCTGTAATGTGGGGACCAACTTTGCACAGCATATTCCAGGTGTGGCCTTACTAAAGAACAGTATAGTGTCTTAAACATCTCAATGTCCATGTATGAAAAGTTTCTCCTATCTCATTAAGATTGTGAGTGTACATTTATGGGTGTGTATTTACTCATGTGTGTGTCAAATTATAAATTTATAAGTATTCATGGGTTTGTATTACAAAGGATTACAAAGGCGAGCATGCCAACAGGAAACCTATTGGTCCATAACTAGGTCAGATGCAAAAAAAAAATAATGATAAAAGAAATAAAATAAAATAATGATAATATTGATAAGAATAAATAAATGCATAGGTATAGTTGAATAATAAACAGGTAAATAGTAAATAATAATGAATTGACATAAACAATGATAATGAAAATCAGGCAAATAATAAACAAACAGACAAATAATAAAAAAAAAGAATTACTTCGTGCTCTCTCATAGACCTATTTGTGAATGAATAAATTATTGCTCATGTTGTGTTAGTTTGGGACCATTTCTTTTACCAACATGGAACAGAAGAGAAGCAGTTGCCACTTGTCAGCTTTCCATCAGGGCTTATCTTTTAAGTCGCGCATTTGTGCACCCAAACCATAATGCACCTAAATTCAAAATGAACACTGAAAAAATGCGCACCTACAAAAAATCAAAGTTCAAATTTCGTGTGCCTCAATGACTGTGTTTACCACAGAATGAAGCCGAGCATTGTATTATATTAATTGAATAAGCCTACCTCGTCTCCCACTTATAATTAAGGAGACAGGTAGGTTTCTTGTAATATTTACATCTTAAAGAAAAGAGGCATCTTAGTTTAGTGTGTCATGATTCAATTCCAACAGTGTGAAAAAGTGTTCACCAGTCACGGAGAAAATTTAGGCGAGCACTTTTTTGCTCACCTGCATTTTTTTGAGGACAAGGACTGCTCCATATATGGAAGAAATGGAGGAAATACAATTGAATATTACAGTTTTTGGTCCATGTTCAAAGAAAGTATCAGCTCTTTGGAGCTATATTTCCAGATGGCTGAGAGGGTGTTGATGGGTTTTGAAGATTAATTTTAGGAAGATTAATCTCTTGGGCATTATCTCACAGGATGACCACTTAGAGATACCAGTGGTTCATGCTGGAAGCTTTCTATTTTCTATTTTGTATCTGTAGCAAATATACTTCTTGTGTATTACTTGTGTGTTGTTTTCCAAACAGCACCTCCCTTCCCAAAAGAAGTTTTTTTTTTTTGACAATGGTAATTTCATTTTTGCAGCTCAGGGTGTCTTGCAGTCTGCTGCGCGACCGGTTTTGGTGGGACAAAGTCGAACATGTTATAGATACGTATCTGTTCCTGAGGAGGGCATGTCTATGAGGGAAATGACAGATCGTGCTGCAACTACAGTCTTCTGGACCGAGTTATGGAGAGGTATGTATCTATTTATCTATATACAAAATGGCCTTTTTCCCCTTACCAGAGGGGTAGCCAAGCCAGAAGGCATATACCCATTCTCACCCACTCCACTCCCATCCACCACCCATTCCCCCCCCCCCTCATCTTAGCTCCCCATGAATGATGGGTCATCCCTGCATCTTGCCCACTGCCCTGGATCAGAAGCAATGTAGCAGGAGACTACATCCACAGCAAGGCCACTTCACTTAATAGGTGACACCCTCTCCACCTCTCCATCCCCTCATGCATAAAAAGAGAAGACAGGGTGGGGGGGGGATTCTTTTGGGCAGCATCAAAATATCATTCACTCCTCCCTGCCTTCCATCACAGTATCATCTGTACCAGCATTTTGCAACCTTTTACCCTTGCATAACCTTTTGAAATAAATTGCATGTCCCTAGGAACACATGTACCATATCTTTCTTATTTTATTTTCATTGTAATGATAGGTTAGATAGGATGATGACTATATTACATTATTACAATAACCTTTTGTGAAACCTTAGGGTTCCGCGGAACCCTGGTTGAGAAATTGAGAAATCCTGATCTATACAAAGCCATTCTCCACTCACCCTTATCTCTCGCCTTCTCCCTTCCTTGCTCAACAGACAATCCCCTCTTGCTCAGCATCTGTTTCAACCCATCCATCTCATCTTTGGTCATCCCCTCAAGTTCACTCACTCCATCTCTGCCTTCCACACCTCTTTTACTAATCTCTCTTCACTCATTCTTTCCATATGTCCAAACCATCACATTACTCTTTCATCAACCCTATCTGCCATCTCCTCACCTTATTTCTCACTGTATCCAATCTAGTAACCCCTACCATACTTCTCAGACATTTTATCTCAAACACATTCAAATTTTTCCCCTGCCTCTCTGACTCTAAGTCTGCCCCGTACAGTGCTGTTGGCACAGTCATCCTTTCATATAATTTCTTTGCATCCATTCTCAAATGCCTATTTCTCATTACACTTTTTAGTCCCCCGTAGGCATTTACTTGTTTCTCTCATTCTACAATTTACTTCATCTCCACTACTCCCTTTCCTGCTACATCTGACTCCAAATACATATAACTATTCATTTTCACCAGCCTCCAGAGGTATGTATAGTAGAGATAAGTTGATTTAGGCTATCATAAAGAAAAAACAAGTTAGCATCCTACACTTTTTTTCTTTTCTTTTCTTCAAAATAATGTAGACATTGAGAAAAGATCAGTAGAATGTTTGTAAATATGTGTGTGTATACAATATGCACACATCAAAAGACCTCTTCCCTCTTATAAAGTGGGTGAATGAATCAAACCATTCACCCATCCTCTACCCATCCCACACCCATTCAAAAACCTATTCATTGCCCTTAGGTCCTCATGAATGGTCATCATTGTCCTTAGTCACACTGCTCAGGTCAAAGCAGTGCAGCAGGACCAAACTTTCTCATACATACATATACCAAAGGCTTTTTCCCCCTTACAAGAGAGGTAACCAAAAAAACAGAGGCATAGAAACCACTCCCACCCATTCCATCCCCACATACTCCACTCCCATCCATCCCCCCTCCCTCCCTCTTATCTTGGCTCTTTTTCATGGTAGAGCTTATTCACCCCACCACTTCAGTGTTTGGCAAGATGTCTTTCTCTTTATCTCTCTCTACACACTTGTATTTAGCCATCCCTCCCATCTTAGTACTACTGGAGTGAAGGGCCTTTTTTTTTGGGGGGGGGGGGTTAGGTCAGAGGCATTACAGTGAGGCTTGGTTCTTCCATAATGGGGCCCATCTGCCAGACTTAACCCCCTCCCCCCTTCACACACACCATTTCATAATATGGTGACATCCCTCATCCTCTCAAAATTAATTTATCAAGGAAGTGAGACCATCCCTTTCTCAATTCTTAAACTCACTCAATTCACTCGTTTCTTTTCCGTTTTCTCTTATCTGCTTGACTGACATTCTTCGTGCATACAGAACTCTTCATCCTATCAATCCACTTCGTTCTCAGGTTTCCTTTCAAGCCCACTCCATTCACTTTGGCTTTCCACATACACTCATTGCCAACTCTCTCTCGTTCTTTGCATATGCCCAAACCAACTCGGCACTGATCTGTCTGACAGCTTTTCCCTCCCCCTCTCTACCTCACCTTCACTTCTCTCACTGTCCACTCAGTTAACTCCAATCATATTTTGTAAATACATCTTAAAATCCTAAACTAAATCTCTTATTGTAACAGGTCTGGGTGTACAAGTGTGCTTATTTGTGTTTTACGATGGTTTTAACTTGTTGACATCACTTTCATTCACAGGTGCTGCAGTTACTTTAGCTCACATTTTTAAGGAACCGGCAACCATCAATTACCCCTTCGAAAAAGGACCCCTCAGCCCTAGGTTCCGAGGGGAACATGCATTGAGGAGATACCCTTCAGGAGAGGAGCGGTGCATTGCGTGTAAGCTGTGCGAGGCCATCTGTCCAGCTCAGGTAATGGACAAGTTTGTATTAGATGTAGACAAGAATTTTAGTTTGCGTCTGTTAGTGGCGCATAACAAGTATATTCATTGTATTACTCGAGGAATGCAACTGGGAATTATAATGATGTAAGTTAAGGGTGATTGTACATATCCATTTATTGTGGGATTTGGACAGTTTCAGATGATAAGGTAATTTTATCATATTTTTTCTTTATAGGCCATCACTATTGAAGCAGAGGAGCGGGAGGACGGTGCTCGTCGTACAACTCGTTACGACATTGATATGACCAAGTGCATATACTGTGGATTCTGTCAAGAGGCTTGTCCCGTGGATGCCATTGTTGAGGTGTGTAAGATTTTATTTACAATAACTAGAACTTGGGGACAAATGTGACTAGTAGTTTTAGAAGGATTAGTTTGTTGAGTGTAGTTGGAAGGCTTATGGGATGGTTTTTAGAGGAACAGAGGAAGTAATTGGTGAATAGCAATGTGGGTTAAGGAAAGGTAGGGGTTGTGTGGATCAGATTTTTGTGAATAAGGCAGCTATATGAGAGATTTAGCAAAAGGTAAGGATGATTTTTTTGGGTCTTTATGAATTTGGAAAAGGCTTTTAACAGGGTAGAAATGCACTGTGGGAGTTTTTGCAGATATATAGGATTGGGGGAAAGCTGTAAGGGCAATCAAGAATTTTTACAAGAGTAGTAGAACCTGTATTAGAATTGGAAATGGAGAGAGTGAATGGTTTGGGGTAAAGGTGGGACTGTCAGGGATGTGTCATGTTGCCATAGCTGAACAATGTGTACATGGATGGTGGTGCTGGAGGTAAAGGCAAGGGTAATAGGAAGGGGATTAAAGATGGTTAAAGGAAATGGAGAAAAGTGGGGGGTGAGCCAGTTCCTGTTTGATGATGACACTACTTGTGATAGGGTCAGAGGGGGTATTGAGGCCGTAAGTGACGGAGTTTGGGATGGTATATGATGGGAGAAAGTCGAAGGTAAATGTGGGTAAAAGGTGATGAGATGTACAAGGGGAGAGGATAGCCGAGTTGGAAGTGAGACTTAAGTATTGAAAAAGTTAAGTCACTTAACCTTTTCAATACGAGTCAAATACTTGTACGTAGCTGCGTGATGAACAACAATTCGATGATGCATCACAATACAAGCGTTATAAAGTTGCAGCCATAATACTTGTTCTCCTTCACCCTGATTGTTAAGCACAGAAAACACAATCAAGCCTGCTCACAGAATATGTGGGTCACTCAGCTACAGCAACAAAATAAATATAATAGGGACGCCAACACTGGCATTCTCATATACACACATGGCTCATGATGCAAATGTCATCATCATCGTATACTTAGGGTTAAAAGAGAGAGACTAGGGGAAGTGGATAGTTTTAGGTATTCAGGGTCGCATGTAGTAGGAAAGGGAGGAGTGGAGGTAAATTGTAGATTGAGAGAAACAAATAAGTGCCTTGGGAGATTAAGAAGTGTCACGAGAAATAGGCAGCTGGGAATGAATGCAGAGATTATTTGAAGGGGTGATTATGCAGATGACAGTAGTGTATGGAGCAGAGACTTGGAATTTAAGAAGCAGAGAGAAGTTTAAATAATTTTGAGATGAAATGTCTGACAAAGGTTGGATAGAGTGAGAGACAAGATAAGGAGGAGAGTGAGGTTGGAAAAGGAGATGGTAGATATGGCTGATGAAAGAGTATTGGGATGGTTTGGAGATGTGGAAAGAACGAGTGAAGAAAGATTAGTAAAAGGTGTGTGGAAGTCTGCTCATTATTCATGAGGAGCCAAGAAAATAGGGAGGGAGGGGTGGTGAATAGAAGTGGGGATGAAATGGGTGGGAGTGAATTTAGCCTTTGACTTTGGTTACCTCCCCTCTAAAGGGGAAAAGGCCCTAATTATATGTATGTACATATGTTCATTTTTATAGTAGTTTTTCATTTGAAATTTCACAAGGAGCTAGGATGAGAGGGTGTGCATCTTAACTGGCTAACCTCTCATATAAGGGGGAAAGAGGTCTTTGGTTATATATATATAGTATATATATTATATATATATATATATATATATATATATATATATATATATATATATATATATATATATATATATATACATACATACATATACCAAGGCTTTTTCCCCCTTCCAAGGGAGGTAGCCACAAAAGGAAAGGCATAAAAACACTCCCACCCATTTCATCCCTAAATACACTCCACACCCCTCCCACCCTTCCTCTCATCTGAGCACCTCCTGGATGACGGGTCATCCCTGAACCCTGCCCTTTTTTTTTAATCATGGATATGCGATTAATTTTGAATTATTATATATGGAACCATATGTTTTAACTTTCACAGGGTCCAAACTTTGAGTTCTCCACTGAAACTCATGAAGAACTGCTGTACAACAAAGAAAAGCTTCTTAACAATGGTGACAAGTGGGAGCCAGAGATCGCAGCAAATATCCAAGCCGACTACCTCTATAGATAAATTATTTACTAATTTCTAATTATTATATTAAGGAGTGGCGAAGTACTGTTTTGCAGCTGCAGAAATTTTAATAAAATCCATGCAGCACATTATGGTCATTTAAGTTTGTCATCATAATACCATCACGAGCGCTGTACAAGAATGCTGGATGTATAGTTTATATTATGTAAATAAAAGTTGGACTATTTATTTGTACTATTTTATTTGCGAAACATTATTGCAAAGAATGATTACAAATGGGATGTATATGTGTCACCTTTCTGAAATATTTGGATTAGAAATAGCAAGATACCAAAATTTGATATAAACTGTAAACAATTTATTCATGGAAGATTCTGCTTTTTCTGAGTTTGTGTAGAACCATCTGGAGAGGCATAGTGAAAGTGGTGAAGGACCCTCCAGCCTGATAACCAACAGTAGTAGTAATAGTAGAACTCTTCAGCTCATAGAGTTCAAATCACTTCTTGGAGGAACTGATTTTCTTGAAGTCTTGGTGAAGTACTCTGTACAAACGGGATGCTTTCTGAGGACCTAGGCCAGGGCACAGAGCAAGTTGATCTTGTGAAGCCGCAACAATCTTTTCCAAGGACCCAAAATTAGACAGCAGGGTCATAGCATCTGTTCTATTGATGGACTTGATGGAAGTGAGGGAATCTATTAACTGAAAAGAAAAAAAAAATACAGATTTATTCCACTATCTACAAATTGTATTCTACTCTGAAAATGAGTAATGTTACTGAGCCCAATTTTATGATAAATTTGTTTTGCTAGTGCCTGATGGCATCGAAAACAAAATTGTTTAGACATGAAGGTATTACAGATGTCCAGTTCTTTCCAGGAAACTTATGACCAGTGACAATAGGGGATGCCTGCATATGATGCTTCTCGCCTAACCACCAAGGAAATCATGTGTACAATACATACATATACCAAGGGCTTTTTCCCTCTTACAAGAGAGGTAGCCAAAATCAAAGGCATAAATCCACTCCCACCCATTTCATCCCCACATACTTCCATTCACCACCCCTCCCTTCCTCTTTTCTTGGCTCCTCCTGGATGACAGGTCATCCCTGCATCTTGCCCACTGCCCTGGATCAGAAGCAATGCAGCAAGACACAGCACATGCAAAGCAAGGCCACTTCATTTAATTGGTGATACCCCCCTCTCTGTCCCCTCATGCAGAAAAAAGAGGAAATGGGGAGAAATTCCTTATGGCTGCATCAAAATATCATTCACACACACTCCTTTACCCACTCCCTAGCATGCATCACAGCATCATCCATACACAACTATTCTCCACTCACCCCTATTTTCTGTCTTCTCCCTTCCTCCCTCAACAGACATCCCCCTCTTTCCCAATGCCCCTTTTACCCTATCCATCCATCTCATCCTTGATTGCTCCCTCACATTCAAAGCTATTTGGCACCTATAATGATGAAAGTTGCACACTTCTTTGTTAAAATTTACACACTTCTCACCATGGAATATGGGGTGCTGTCCTGTTTTTCCATTATTAAATCAGGAGGTTTATGTTCAAACATCTTGTATACTTCAAGAATGCGGCCTGCCTCCTCGGGACTCCATGCCAGCATAAGTGTCAAATCTGCCATTATGCATATTTTGGTAAGTTGCTTCAGTTCGTGGTGTGGATCCTTTACATCAACCTATCCAGGGGGACATAAAATGAAAAAAAAAAAAAAAAAAAAAATTGACATTCTAATTCTTTAATTTAGTGAATTATAATTTGCATCACACATAAGCCTAGAATAAGGGTATGAAATGCATAAGACTAAGAAGGAGGGAACTAAAGATGAGCAACCCAAATCTTTAATAGCAAACACATTAATAATCATACAAAGTATCAGAAATCTGCACATTTAGTATTTCACCACTAAATTCATCCTAGAAATATATAATAAACACTGTTAATAAAAGAAAAGAACATATAGTATGAGAGTAATTACAGTCCCGTCATGCTTTGCAATGTTCAAAAATCAATGCGCACTTTCCTGGCTTTGGTTTCACAACTTAAATTGCCATATTGGTGATCTCAGAATTTTACTTTCAATACTTGGCAGTGACAAGGCATTAAGTCATATCTTTTACACTCTCTTTCTTGCTCAACAGATATTCCTTTTGAGTCTGGTGTCCCCTTCACCTCATCCATCCAGTTCATTCTTGGTCATCCTCTCAAGTTCACCCCATCCACCTCTGCTTTCCACATTTTATGAGTTTTTCTTCATTCATTCCTTATGCATGAACCATCTCCACACTCTTTGACTCCCCCTATCCACCACCTCTGTTATCCTTTTCACCTCCACATTTCTCACTATATCCTTCCGTGTTACACCTACCATATTCCTTAAATACTTGATCTCAAACATATTTAGACTCTTCCTTTCTGCTTCCTTCACATTCCATGTTTCTGCTCCACATAGTACTGTGGGCACAATTACTCCCTCATACAACTTTCTGTTTACATTCACCCACACATACCTTCTCTTAACACTTCTAGACATCTACTTGTCTCCCTTATTCTTATAATACACGTCTACCTACACTCTTGTTCACTGCAACATGTAACCCAATTCCTCCAACCTCTCAACCTTTAAAATCACTTCCAACCCACCACTATCATCGCTCCTCATACACCTCCTTACTTTTGCCTACATTTACTTTCAAATTTCTCCTCTCACATTCTTCCAAACTATGTTACCAACTGCTTCAGTCTACCTTCCAACTCAGCTATAAGTGCAGTGTCATCTGTCATCTACCTCCTTCCACTTTCACTCATCAACTCCAAATGCCTGACTAGCATTTACTTTTACCTTAATTACCACCTCATTCTATACGTTGAACAACCATGGTGATAACACAACCCCACCTTCACCTAAAACCACTCACCCTTCCCATTCCTTGTCCTCACACAAGCTCTACTCGTGTGAAAACTTTATCATTATCAACAGACTATCCCCACATTGCCTATATCTGCTATGTAATGTCTCTGTCGACCTTGTCATATGCCTTCTCCAAAACCATATTATAACATTTAGAACACACGTGAATAAAAGAATAGTTGCTATTCAAATGCCTTTTTCAACTGAGGCTACTTAACTGAATTTACCACAATACTGCTAGACTACTTACAATGGCAGCATTTTTTAGTTAATGAAAAAAAAATATTATATACGTGCGTACCAACCTGCACTAACAAAACTCGCAGTTCATACTGTCGTCCCAATTCCTTCAGGCGATCATGGACGTAATTTGGGTTAAGATTGTGATACCGAAGACTAAGAAACATAGCGCAAGTAGTTGCCCCCATCTCATAATCTGGAACAATTTCACCATATTCCCATGGGACATTTCGAATGTGCTTTATTATTGGATTTCCTCTCTGTTGAAGATGAAACAATAAAATTTATGTTGAATGACAGTGTACTATATTCTCAGTACATACAAACACACACACATACACAAACAAGAGGTCCTTTCTCACATATAAAAGGATTAGCTGAATCAAACTATACATACACTTTAATACTCAATTAAAACCTATTTAGCACCCCACCCATCTCAGCATTTAATGGATAAAGGGTAATTTCTATTCTCCAAACCATTGCTCTGGTAAAAGGGAAATATCGACCCAGGATGTTTCGGCTCCATTTTTGCCCACTATTTTGACCACTTGCTATGTCAGTTTGCTTCATAATATTATATCAAATAACATTTATTATGTTGTTTTCATTACTAACCATGAAAACATATAAACTTATTTGAAATTAACAAAGTACACTCAATTTTATTCTTGAGTACTGTATTAGCTATGCATATCTAATAAGCACATTTTTACAAATTTATTTAAATTCATTTAAACAAGTCTGGGTGGTTCACATTACAACGGAATGAAATAGGAATAAATTTGTAAAAACTACCTCGCCTCATTTCACACTTGTAGTGTTAATTAATAGAGCAATTCTAAGTTTGAGCTATTCATATGTTATTGAGTGAGGTACTTTGAGTATTTCTTATCAGTGAGTAAAAAATTTAAATAATTTTGTAACACATAATATATCTGATTGAATGAAATTCCCATGTGGAGCCCCTAAGAAAAAAATAATAATAATAATCTTTCACTAAAAACTACATTATAATGGACGAATAAGATCGAATTCATTCTATATTTGACCCTTAAATGAGAAAATATATTTTATTTCATTAAGGGTTATATATCCACAATAGAATATTTTGGTAGGATACTTTTGAAAATCCCTTGTGAATTCACAATATCGTCAACATCAAACCTATGAATTAAATAAAAATTAGCTTGTTATAAATGAATAACATCAAAATTTCCTAGTGAAGCCAAAATAATTCAAATCAAGGCTATAAATTCAATAAAAATTACTTATAATAAATCAGAGATACAGAAATAATTTATAACTGACGCGGTGATGATTTTCCAACCAAAATGGATATTTGCAAAGTTTCGTCTCGCCCGCTCGCACAGCAATTTGTATATTTTTTGTATTTACAAGCCGCGGGCTTCGCCCTCCCCGGTTTCGCCGGGGGCTTGGCTGCGCAAACAGCGGCCTTTGGCCGCTGCGCTCCGCGCTCTAATCCCACGATAGGGATCCCGTGTTGGGGTTCCGCCCCGAGGCCGAGATGAACGCGAAAAAGAAGAAGAACGTAGAGAAGAAGAAGAAGAAGAAGAGGCATTTCGATGGTTAGCTTCTCCCGTATGCTTACAGGGGGTGTGTCCGCAAATGGTAATGGGGCTACCCAAATTACGGAAAGTTTATTTTTAATTGTATTCATATTTTAACTCCAACTCTTCTTAGTAACGTTTTTTCCCCTCGAATTAATATCAAGGAATTGTGGAAAAATAACTTCCGCAACATTACCGTCATCCGCATGCCGAAGTGGTGTCATGGCTGTCCAGTCATAAAGTGCACGTATTTTAGGTTAAATTGGTTAAATTAGGAGGTTAGGTTAGGTATGGGGAGAAAAACATACATTTCACGAAAAAAAAAATACTGGGTGATGCTCGCAACAAAAAGTGGCGCTTCGTTGGCGTGTAGCGGGAAGGTTGCGAGATTTTTTCACCATCTCAATATTAATTTCTGCAAGAAACGTTACTACGAAAAGTTGTTGGATTTGTTGTAACAGACGTAAAAATATACAAAATGCTATTCGAATGAGCGAGACAAAACTTAACAAATTCCCTAAAATGTGATTTGAAAATAAATAAATAAAAGCGGTATGAACGTGGTCGACAATTTCTAAATGCCATCTAAAACGTTCGAGCACGGCATTTCCACAGTAGGGCACAGCATCTCAGTAACTTAATTTATTCAGAATCTGGTCTACTTTTCCCTCTTTGGCCACAGTGGCCAGGCCACTATTAATAGGACAAACTGAAATAGACTACAACCCGAACCAGCAAAAATTCCTACTTGTAATGAAGCCTTCATTCATTCAGTGTTTTATTAGTTATGGGGACCCATAGTAAGTTTTTGTTTATCTATATTTATGGATACAGTACGGGTGGTAACAAATTAAACAAGTCTCCTATATTATCTTGGTATTTACTAAAATAAATAGATAAATAAATAAGAAGGCAACAAATAATTAAAGATACTCCTATATCAAATGCATCACCTGCCGAGGGTTGATAAGAACGGAATTCTTGGAATACGGTTTCGAAGCTGCACTCCCTCCACTAACATTTTCAACCGCTTTCTTTACCTCTTCTGAAGGTTCTTGATAGAATTCAGACTTCTTTAGCCCACTAAATGCACCTGTAATATAGAAAAAATCAAATTAAGAATACTTAATCGTGCTTAACATCTTCAATAAGTCAAAATATCGCGCGCAGCATTGGCTGTCATACGTACGATGCATCACACCACTCACATTATAAAATGTAAAGTCACTGCTTTATTACCCGTTCTCTTTTATTCTGAGTAATAATAAACACAGAAAACGTTCTAGGTCGGGGGAAAACACTGGGATACTATAGGATCTTAATAAATTGTCTGCGTGGTCTGAGAAATGGCAAATGGACTTCAATATCTCAAAGTGCAGTGTGTTAAACATACGATTACACAACCCAGCAAACAGGTATAGCTTAGAGAACGCCATATTAGAGAAAACAAAATATGACAAAGTGTTAGTGACTCCTGACCTTAAATCCAGGAAAAGGTTAATTAATGTCAGGAATAGGGATAACAAAACAAAATTCCGTAGGTAATAATTAAATTATTTGGCAATAGTTAGACCCATCCTTGACTATGCGGTACAATTTTGGTCTCCGTCCTATAGAATGAATATAAATTCATTAGAAATCAGTAGAGGAGAGTGGCCAAATTTTATAAACCTAGAAATTTTCCATACTAAGACAGGCTTATCCACCTTAACTTACATTCTCTAGAAAGATGAAGACTGTGGAGTTAACAGAGGTATTCAAATGGACCAGGGGCTTTAACAAGGGTGATGCAGTCATGGTCATCATATTAAGACATGGCAGAACTCGTAATAATGGATTTAAAATGGACAAATTTAGGTTTAATAAGGTTGTAAGCAAGACTGGTTTACCAATAGAGTGGTAAACGAATGAAATAGATTTAGTAACTATGTAGTAAACGCTGAAACTCTCAGCAGTTAAGATTAGATAAGGTTATGGATAAGGATGGCAAGTGGTAAGGGACATGTAACTGCCTAGTGTAGGCCATATGGTCTCTTGTAGTCTCCTCCATTTTTATGTTATGATGAAGAGCAGTGTTTTTAAATCAAGACAAACATTTTTTTTCAGTTACATTCTCATGATAGTAACGGTCATTAGGCCTCCCTTTACATCTTTCTGGGATGAAATTTGGAACGATTTTCTGAACAGTATCAGTGTAGCACTTTCTATATCACTTTCTTATTGTAGTACTAGGGCAGTGGTCCCCTGTTATAAGCTGCAGGCCACTTCTTTCGTAAATACAATGGCTGGCGATGAGAAATATATATATAAATTATATAAATAAAATCATTATTTGTTTGTTTGTTATTGTTTGTCTGTTTGTTTATTATTTGCTTGTCATTTATTATTATTTATCTGTCATCAGTTTATTGTTTACTATTTACCTGTTTATTTAACTTTACCTATTTATTCTATTTTTATCATTATAACTTTCATTTATTTGTTTTATTTATCTATCATTGTTTTATATATATATATATATATATATATATATATATATATATTGTTTTTTTTTTTTTTTTTTTTGCATCCGATCTATTTATGGACTAAAAATTCTCCTGTCGGAATGTTCCTCCTTTGTAATAAAAATATAATATCAAATAACAATAATATACACACATAAAATAAACACACCACAAACAGTAAAATAAACAAAAATAAAAATTCCTCTGGTGAGCCCTCGCGGGCGACATGACAGTTCTGAAGGCGCCACGGCGCTCGCGAGCTACAGTTTGGGGATCACTGTACTAGGATGGGAGCAGTTGCCAGATGCCTTTCCTTATGTGAAAAAGGGTGGCAGGGAGACGATTCTATCTGACGTCCCTCTTGCCGGTACCCGTCTTTGGACCCCGTGGAGACATCATATCCCTCTTATCTTTCATCTAATAGTCGATCTTCAAAAGATAAGTCACCTCTCGTATCTCATATCTTGCAACTTCTGAACATTTGGTATGCAGTAGGTATTTTACTAGTTAATTTATTTACTTGTGCTTATTTGTTTTAATTTATTCATTTAGATGTTTCTATTTTATATATTAATTAATTTATGGACACGTTTGGGCGTGATGGCAAAAATATTGCGAAAAACTAACTTTGTAACGCATTATGGTCATCCCATTCAGCAACGTGCCTTTAATGATTTCATTAAGGCGAGTGGGGGATGGAGGGTGAGGGGGTATGTATGAGAAATAAATTGACGCAGCCCGAAGGGATTTCTCCCCGTCTTCTCCTTTTCTACATGAGGGGACGGAGAGGGGGGGTCGACGGGTCGCCGATTTAATGAAGCGGCCTTGCTGTGGATGCGTCTTGCGACACTGCTTCTGACCCAGGGAAGTGGGCTAGATGCAGGGATGACCCGTCATCCAGGAGGTGCCAAGATAAGAGGAAGGGAAGAGGATGGGGGAAGGGGAGTATATAGGGGATGGAATGGGTGGGAGTGGTTTCTATGTCTTTTTTTTTGGGGGGGGGTGCCTTTGGTGTATGTATTATTACTATTGTTATTATCATTATTATTATTATTTACATTCAAAACATCAGGTGGCCTCCCATAGATAAATAAATCCACTCGTAGTCCACTGCTGGATAAAGGCCTTTCCCAACATCTTTCATATATCACATGACTGCGCCAATCGTTGACACGTCACTCCTGGAAAATTCTCGAACATTCAATTTTGTTTGCTACAATAACTTTAATCGGGTGGTGTATTCTTAAGGTTTTATTCTGGACAAAGCTTAACGATTTTATTGTTTTGGGTACGTCACCACAGCAAAGAATTAATTTAAACTTTTCTGGTTAATCGAAGAGTTAGTGTGATATTATGACTGTATCGAGATAAAAAAATTCTAAAATATAAAATTATCTTATCCAATTTGGAGAGACGTTTGAGCAGCTTTAAGTTAACAGACGGAATGGGACAGTTACTGTGCGAGCCACGTCATGCGGTGATAGGACAAGTGACGTCATCGCTTAGCAACCGACTCAAGGTCAACATGCTTTCAGTTAGCGCATCTGATTTCTCTTCGTCCACAATTCAAATATAATCTGGAACTTCTTAGAAATAATTATAATAATGAATACATCAAAAGCAAATACGTAATCAAGTAAATAACCTTCCTTTAATTATAATTACCGTTATCTGGGCATCAACAGTTTAGGATATTTGTCAACTGATACGTAAACAACAACCGATCTTTCATTTACACGGAAAAGCGCTGGAAGAATTGAAACTTCTTGGTGAGTGGGTCATAAGGGCTGGGGTTGGCGGAGCATCCTGAGCGACCCATGTGACCCCTTTACTTGGAGAAATTATATAATGAAAACTACATTAGGGACGGTACTATGCGTACGTTACCTTGTTAGACTATTTTCTATTTCAACCGATATTATAATTTATATATATATATATATATATATATATATATATATATATATATATATATATATATATATATATATATATATATATATATATATATCTAATCGTGTAATGCGCAATGAAACATAAATTCGTGATATGGTGTGGATAAGATAAGAGTATTTTTAGAAGTGGACACTTACGCGGTACAGCATTAGAAAATTAAATATTAATTTTGTAAAATATAATACATCAATGTAATAAATGTTTCTCTTTGCGAAAATCAATATCAGAAAACGTTGCAGAAACGAATGAAATCGTTTTGACTCCTTTAGACGTCATCTTTGTTTTGATAGATTCGGTGGTCAGAGACGACGACGACCCTGTTGACCTCTAGAATTACATTACTAAATGCAGGTTAGGTTAGAATAGACACATCTATCATACTTTAATTTCTTTAGCCTCCGCCTATACCAAACAAAGAGGGCATCTCAAGCAACCGAAGCGGCTACGTTTGTTTGTTTATAGCTTTTAGCAACATTTTCTATTATCAATCTCCGCCAAGAATAACGTATATTACATTGGTGTATTATAATTTACAAATTTATTATTTAATTTTCTGTTGCTATATCGCGTAGGTGTGCACTTCTAAAAATTGACCACATCTGAGTCGTTTTATATACAAGACATTTTCTACTCAAGCCCTGAAGGCATTTCATTATACTATGACACTGCTTACGGTTTTTATTTTGTTTGGCGAGATTAACCTTTCTTGTACTGTTTAGTTACATTTGGCACATGTGACCATTTGTAGGGGATCTAAGAATATTAGCCAAGGACATAGCAGGAAACAAGACAGATTATCTGAAGGGTATGAAGAAATAGTTTTTTTTTTTTGCACAGATATAATAATCTACAGTAAATCATAAGAATAATCACTTCAGAAGGGAAACATAAATTAACCTAAAGTATAGAACAATAACTGGAGACAGAAAGGATTTCACAAGTATAGTTTCTATCCTTTACATTAATCAGAAACTGACCAGACTGGTGAGGTCTCCACACAAAAGGATGAAGCACATAAGAACATAAGTATGAAGGAGACTGCAAGAGACCATAAGGCCTACACTAGGCAGTTCCAGAATACTAAAGGCAGCCATTAAAATGATACCCAACCTGGGTGGAAAAATATATGATTAGAGAAACTGGAATAGAGAAAAGAAATAGGTGATACAATAGTTCTTTTTAGAAATGTGGTAAAAATGACACACAATACAAGAGGAATACAATGCAAAGGAGATGCAAATGGCAACATACCTATTAGTCTTTCCGAGGCTGTTTACAAATTAAAAGGGGGTACAAATAGTGGAAATAGTTAAGAATCACCGACTTCATTAAACTGTATCAGCTCATGATATTGAGAAATAAGTTGGGTGAAGCTTGAACTCCATACATCTATCTAGGTAAACATGAACAGGTAGTTTGTTCCAAATATTTACAATGCATTAAAAAAAAATCATAGGTGTTTGATCTCATGTAGACTATTTTGTAACTATTATTTCTTGTGACATGACTATTGTCCACAATAAGATATTCATCTATGTTCATATTAACAACAGGCTCTATTCCAGTATCACACATATGCATTTCTGACTTCTTACATTTTGAAATATCTATTTTTCTGTGGGATGATTAGGTTGGGTTTGCTTATCAGATATCCAGTCATTCTACCTCATCCTTTGGTTATTTGATGTGGTTATCAAATGCACATTTTGGGGCAAAATGTGCCAATACTCAATAGATAGCTCATGGGGCAAAACGACTGCAATTTGGTTACATCAGGTTAGGAGTTATTACGATATATAAGTTCCATGTTTGTGTAATTCTGGAATTTTACCTAACAGTGTTAGTGTATTAGTATGGCTATGGGATGAAAGAACAAAAGGATAAGTGCATATATAAAAAATTAAGATGAATCATTGAATGTTAGTAAGAATTTCATACTGTGCGCATGTGAATATTCAATAGACATGCCATGAACATAAATACTTAATATCGCTATGAAATAATTACAATAGATAGTTCCTATACTTATATGTATGCAAATACTCAAATCACTTACTTGCAAAATTTGAATTTGACTTCTTTTCACCTATGTTTATATATCCTGATTTTATGTTCTGGTCTGCATTGTTGTTACCACCTATACAATCAGGGTCATCTACACTTTCCGCTTCCATATTTCAGTGTAAATATACTATGCATAAACGCTGGTTCTAAGTAATTTTATTTTTTCCTCTAATCTGTACCTCCTTTTCTCACTATGGTAACATTGAAGTTGTCTGTTTGTTTACAAGTGATCATACTGATCCCTGGTTTTCTAAGTGGGGTAACAATACAGTTTTTCTTTTGCTTTTTTGGGTATACTGCTCTCAAATTGGAATATGTTTGCATTGGATATCATTAACTTATCTACATTTGATCAAGGATTTGAATATATTATGTAACCACACTGAATGATAGAGTCGGGGCAAATTTGGCGATGACAACAAGAAAAGTCAAGTTAGTATCGTTGTTGTATGGGCATTATTTCGAAGTAATTAAATAAAAAGGTGCATGAATATAAATAATGGTAAAGCCTCCGGTATCTATATATATAATAATCTATTTCTGTTGCATCAATTATTTTATTCATTGAAATATCATTGAATATTATTTTTTGTCTTACTGCTGTGTGTTGGCAGTAGGATGAGTATTCAAGGTGTGTGACATCTGAGCTGTGAAAAATATACGTTGAGTAGAGTTTTGTGAGTCGCTGATTCTTTAAGGTCCACGACTGTAATTACCATGGACTATCCTGTGGCTGGACCCAGGCAGCGTAAGTGTACGTAAGGAGCTGAACGTATGCTGCCAGGTGTGACTAAAAGTGCCTAGACCCCTTCACCAACCCCGGTATTTTGTATGTCCACTAAGACGAGAGAGAAGGTTGGAATTCACTAGATTTCTGCCAGATACTCGTCATTCCTTGATCTCAGAGTGATATGCCGGCATGCAATACTAACTGAGTAATTTTCATTGTGTAACACACATAAGGTATGCCATACCTTATTTGTTTGGACTGTGCATATGCCTTGCATTTCTTCTGATTATATTTTGTAGATTATACCTAGTAGTAGTAGTACCAGTGTGATTATATAATAATGGATAGATTAAGAAGTACTAAAATGAGGACATGTTATATAAGCACCCGACACAGTTATACAGAACACAAAACAATAGAATATGAATTTGTTTTTATAAGTATTAGCGGTATGTTTATTCAGCTGTAGCCATAGTATATAGACAACTATAAGCTTTTAAGTTTATCTCTAATAGAGCTGGAATTGTATAAGGGTTAACTGTTAAAGGGAGGCATCACATGTGTTTTGAAAGGTAGAGAAGAAAATTATATAATAGTGTATAAAAATAATTCCTTTCTGGTACAGTCGGAGTAGGACTCAAACTTAAATATTGATCGTGTTTTTGTAGTAGTAACCTCAGAGTTTGGTATTGCACTGATATATGTACTGTGGTATTAATTTGTAGTTTGTGGAAAACAAGAAATCCTGGACTCGGTAACTAGTATACTTCTGTCATTTTAGATTAGACATTTGTCATTTTAGTCGTTTTATATGATTATGTACCATGATTTGGGCGTTAGTTTTATGCTTCATTTCTTTTATGTTTACTGAAGTTAAAAGAAAGTAGTAAAACTGTTTTGGCTGATCACTAGATTATGGTAAATTAAGATGATACAGCCACTGAGATAATTATTTTCAGAGGTGCAATAGGCCTTTAGTTAGGTTAGATTATTTATTACTAGAAATGGATAGGTAGAGGGAAACCATGCTATTCATTGGGGGTTAGGAGAGTGAATATACTCTGAATAGTAAGAAAGTGTGAATGTTTGTGACGCACCACTTGTACAATTATCATAATTACCTCATAAAGCAGGCCATCAGACTCAAATCAACTCATGTATAACTCTTGTTCAAAGTCCATCATGTATAGTATATATATGCTTTAGTGGTGACCAAGTTGATGCATGTTTTCATTTGTGTTTAGCTTGTGTAGTGTGATAAAGTAATATATATGTATATATTTTTCCTTTTTCTTCTTTTTCTGTTGACAATTAATGTATGATCCAGTGATAGGTAGTTGTTACAAATGGTGATCCTATGAAAGGGATTTTGGAAAGAATTATCTTCCTTCCGCCCATCTTGAAAATCATCCGTTTCCTTCATATGGGGTTGCAGCACTGGTTTCTAGATTGGGTTCACGATTTCTCTATCAGCGTTGACTATTTCATTCACTGTTTAACACAAGGAGAGATGACAAACGCTGACTATTCCCCTCCCCCTACTACTACTACGATCTGGTGACAAATAGATGGTCACGCATTCATAAAGTGCAAATAGTAGTTTCTTCTTAGAGTGTCCCATAGGCAGTTGCCAGCCACTGTAAAGCTGCGACTTTCCTGTGAGTAAAACTTGAGGCAACAGTGATTTTTATTATATGTTATACTTGTATTACAAATGAATTTATCCCAAATAATGTACAGGGAATGAATTATTGTTGCTGATAGAAATGTGAGTTAACCTTTCAAAACAAATTCTTCAGCCAGTGACCGGATTTTCTGTTAGTATTCAAAGATTAGTAAAAGAGGTGTGGAAGGCGGAGGTGGAAGGAGTGAACATGAGGGGCCGTCCTAGGATGAGATGGATGGATGGGGTAAAGGGGCATCGGGAAAGAGGGGAATGCCTGTTGAGGAAGGACAGGAGAGGACAGAAGATAGGGGTGAATGGAGAATGGTTGTGTATGGATGATGCTGTGATTCATGTGGGGGGGGTGGGGGGAGAGAGAATATGTATGGGAAATAAATTGATGCAGCCCGAAGGGATTTCTCCCTGTCTTCTCCTTTTCTGCATGAGGGGACAGAGAGGGAGGGTCGCCGAATTAATGAAGCGGCCTTGCTGTGCATGTGCTGTCTTGCAACACTGTTTCAGACCCAGGGAAGTGGACAAGATGCAGGGATGACCCGTCATCCAGGAGGTGCCAAGATAAGAGGGTAGAGGAGAGTGGAATATGTAGGGGATGGAATGGGTGGGAGTGGTTTCTATGCCTTGTCTTTTGGCTACCTCCCGTGTAAGGGGGAAGAAAGCCTTTGGTATATGTATGTATGTATTCAATCAGTAAATCAATTTGTCACCTCGGGTCTCTTGTGGAGGAGATTCAGGGTCCCACGATTAGTCCCGGCTACTGGTTTGGCCCACATGTCATTCTGAAAGATTTTATGGTGACTGGATAGGTTGAGAGTAGGACAGTGTAGAATGAGATTTTCTTTGTCGTCTGTGTGGCAGTTGTATTTGGAGCAATAGTAGACTGTTGTCAGGCCAATTCTGTATCAGAACTGTTTTAATGTAGGGAAGGGGGTTGACTTGAAGTGGTGGCTGGGAACTCTACCAACTGCACCATCGAGTGTGTGTGGGTGTGGATGTGTGTGTTTGTGCATGTATTTACCATTTCTCTAATATTTGTCATACTTAGTCTCAAATTCATGTACAGTTCCAACTTAATCTATAACCTTGATTTCCAATAATCATATTTAGATTTGAACTCATGTAATGTTTGAGCTTGGGCCCTATCATCTTCTGAGTTATTCCTTATACTTATGCATCTCTATGGAAAACTGTATTTCTGTACATTCTTTAGACATGTGGTCTTTTAACCATTTCCATACGGTGATGCCTACGTAGGTGGCATGAGGAGCAAGTGGGTACTCGATGATGCCGACATCGCCATCTTGATTATATTTATTGTAGTCGTACCTACGTAATTTCCATTCTCTCTAAACTGGCTTCATCAATTTTCTATGGTTATCAAAATACACAGGTGAAAGAGAACGAACGATTGAGCACTGACTTTATTTTTTATAATGCGATTATTATGACGCAACATCGCACGTCGGGCAGCTAATGCTGCCCGACGTGTGATGTGCCCCGGAGTGAAGAGGTTAATTTGCTCTCATGACCTCTTAAAAACCTTCCCATCTTTAATCAGGAGTTCTCTTTTACCAATGAAATTTATCCCCTTTAATGACCAGAATATTGTAACCATATCACCTCTTTCTCTTTGATCTTTCAAAGTTGGTAGACCCAGTGCTTTTTGTCTCTCCTGATATGGGTTATCTGCCAGGCTGGGGACCAGTTTGGTTGCTGGATATTGTATTCTCTTGATCTTGTTTATATCCTTTAGTTTGTGTGGGGACCATACTACTGATGCTTATTCCAGTCTTGGATCAGGGTTTCAATGAGTTTTTTCATCAACTCTTCATCCATACAGTGAAACACCACTTTAATCTTTTGCAGTAGTCTGTATGTCACTCCCACAATCCTGCTGATATGTCTGTCAGTTAACAGGGCATCTTTTCTCAACACTCCTAAATCTTCTCCTGATTTGCTATTATAATTGGTCCACTTCCCAGGGAATAGTTAAGGATGGTCTTTCACTACTATTGCCCTTTTCCAGTGCTTTGTAGTTTTTAGTATTGAACTTCATATCCCATTCTTGGCTCCATGCAAAAATAGTATCTGTATCTTTTTGCAATAGTCTACCACCCTCCTCAATTTTTCACTCGTGTGTGTGTGGATGTGTATGCATGCATGCATGTGTGCACTTTTTTAATTAGCTGTAGCATACAGGATAAGAGCTGTGCACAGAGAATCCCATCTCTGCAATTCCAGTGGTCAGTTCTTACTCCATATTGCCCCAAATTGTTTGACTTCACCATTTCTTCGTCCAAAATATTTCATGAATCAATAGCTCCACGGAAAACTGTACATTTTTGTCTTTCAAACATCAAGTTTATTTATAATTTCCATCTCATGGCTTTTGGTTTTCCTTTGTTCCCACAGTAAGTGGTATCAAGTATGTCTATTCCTTTCATGATTTAAAATAGTTATTAGAGTACCTTTCTCCTCTCTCTCTCTCTCTCTCTCTCTCTCTCTCTCTCTCTCTCTCTCTCTCTCTCTCTCTCCTCCTTTCTTTCTTTCATCTATCATGTATGTCCATGAAGTGGAATGCTACTCTTTTGGTCTTGGAAAAGGTGGTAAGGAAACTCAGGTTGAACCAGGAATGCTAATGTAATCTAACGTTTCAACTTTACATTTTCTTCATTTGTCACTCCTTCAAACATCTTTTGGTCTTCATTATATTACAAGTTTCCTTAGTAATCCTTTTGGTGTGTGTTTCTGGTGACAAAATTTCCATTATCATCACTTCCAAGTCTTTCAAGAGAATTTGAGGGTTGGAAATCAATTATTTGGGACTCGGAACCACCTCTCGGAAGAGATCACTGGACCTACTTCCTTCAGTGGCAGGAAAACACAGACTGGTGTGTGGAAACAGGAGGAGAGGATTTTGAACAATAATAAATACATATGTCTTTATTTTTCAGTAAAAGGTTTCCTTTTAATTCTATCATTAGTCTCATTTCCAGTGCATGTTTCATGAATCTAGCTACTCTGCTAGGTTTTATTGCTATAGGTAGGCTACCTCGTATTGAAATAATGTCGAGAACAATATTATTGAAAAATTCATAGGCTGGTCAGGCTTCGCTGTTAACATGGATGCAAATACTATAGTATGTACCATAACAAATCTTGCAGATCCAGAGATGCTGTAATTAACCAATTGCCAAAGTAAAATGAGTATGCCAGCAAACTCAAGTAAGTAATGCAACTATGCTGCTATTAAGCATGTGTTATGCTTCACTAGATTTAGCATTAGTTTGCACTTACCAATTTGTCCATAACTTTTATTAGTTGTAGTTTCATAGGATTCTCATATTGATTAGTTTATATATACAATGAGTGTGTGTATATGTGTATATATATATGTATATATATATTTATATATATATATTTTTATCAACCACAATGCACTTTAATTCTAAGCCATCAACATCAGAAAAACCGTGGAGGCAACATGCAGAAATTGAAACGTGGTATCCCCAAGGACTCGAAACTACCCCCAGCACATGACCAGTGCTGTAGTGACTTGGACCATTGCTCCATCAAGATATCTCTTGATGGAGCAATGGTCTAAGTCACTACAGCACTGGTCACGTGCTGGCCGTTGGTTCGAGTCCTTGGGCATACCATATTTCAATTTCTGCATGTTGCCTCCACAGTTCTTCTAATGTTGATGGCTTAGAATTAAAGTGCATTGTGGTTGATAAAAATGTATCTCTATTCACTGGTACCCATTCAGTGTTGTACATACATATATTATATATATATTATATATATATATATATATATATGTATACACACTCAGTGCTCGACATAGGATTGGGCCATCCATTTGAAGAAGGTAGAAAATGCACCAACATTGTCAAATGAATATTAATAAAAAAAAAAAATAGAAGATATAATAACTAATTATTTCACTCACCATTATTATTATTATATAGTAGGCCATCCTTTCCTCTTGATAACTTCCTGCAAGCATTTTGGGACAGAAAGAGCAGGGTTACAAAGTGTATCCTCTGGTATCCTTGCCCAAGATTCCTCAATTTCCTACCCCAGCTTGGGTACAGTAGAGATGTCTTTCCCCTCTAAATCATGTTTCACTATCTCCCACAAGTTTTCAATTGGATTTATGTTGAGGATGTTACCAGGCCAGTCTCTGATATACTTAATTGCACAATCATCCAACCATTCACTCACTGAGTTGGCCATGTGTTTGGGGTTCCTGTCTTGCTGAAAGATGGCTGCCTGCATATCATCAAATATGTCAGGAAGATGGTCACACAACAGCTCTAGATATACATACTGGTTCACTGTTTGTTATTTAGGAAATATTTGAAGTTTAGTGGTGCCGAACACAGTAAATGCACCCCATACCATAAGTGAGTCCTGGTGTTTTACCGTAGCTTGGATGTAGTGTGGGTCAAGAGTGTTGGCACCAGGCCATTGATAAACATTTCCATCTCCACTGTCAGACTCCTTAAAGGTAGATTCATCACTCAACAGTATATTCAGGCACTTGTCACAATACCAACCGCTATATTTATGGGCAAAAGTGACTCGATTAAACCTCTGTTTAAGGGTGAGAAGAGGCCATGATGGGTTGGTGACTTGTGTATCCAAGTGTCAGGATCCTTCGATTCACAGTTCAGACTAACACCTCACCAAACAGTTCAGGTGTTACTTTCCTTGTTTTTCCTTGCAGTCACTTGTGGATTAGACTCAACCTGATGTTTTACAATTGTCTGGGCCCTTTTACTCTTTTTGAGAGAGAAAGAGAGAGAGAGCTGAAACTTGGCAACCCAGCGTGTAACACTTTGTGAACACACGCCAACCTATTCAGTTATTTCTTTCATTGTACAATTAAATGTCCTTGGGGCTATAATTTGGGTAATGGTTTCCTATGATACATCCTTACTATAGCCCATATTCACAACACGGGGGTGGGGTTTTGAAAGGGTTGAGAGGCAAGGACACACCAGACACTCATGGCACAAATCCTCCCCTCATGGTAGCAAGACAACAGCTGAGCATGTGTCTTTCTGGTGGGATGATTAGCTCTGTCTATTACTCTACAATGGTAGGCGAAACATTCAAATGGCATGAAAATTCACGCACCTTTAAGGTGTTTTCATTTTCAACATTGTATGCGTCCACCGCAGCCCTGGCAGACCAATCCTATGTCGAGCACTGTATGTATGTGTGTGGGTGTGTGTGTTGGTCCTTCATTGATAAAGATGACCATGATTTTGACCCAAAGTCAGGACTTGTACTTGACTTTGATTAAAGTGAGGGAGAGTTGTGTAGTTTTGTCAGCCTCACTCTCTTGTCCCAACCTATCCTGATCCATTGGCAAGACTGAGTTGAGACAACTGGTGATAGGTTGGGATGCAGGAATGGCCAAAAACGTTTTTGTGTCTTGCTGTGCCACAGTGCTTTGCTGGTTCATTTTTCTGTCTGTTGAACCAATCTAGTGGTTTCATCTGTGCAATCTGCCAAAGCCAGGTTTCACATGCAAGAGAGACAGCCTAGAGACCAACTGTTTGTGGCATGCTCACAGTGACATGTTGATGGAGAGGTGGTAGCCCCTCATAGCTGTTTTTGGTCCAGGTTGTCTCCTGTAGCCTTGTGCCAACTAGGACTAACCCACAAGGCAGTGGGCTAAGAGTTGGTGGGGAGCCACAGCATGTTCATACATCAGTGGGCCATAGCTTCACACCTCTAGTGCCTCCTGCTGCTTCGAGATCTCCTGTACTGTTAGCCTGGGGCTGCAAGGCACCCAGTTACCATGCATAGCCACAGGGAGGCCCTACAGGATTTTTGGGGATGGAGAGGTTTTATACTGGCAGTGAAAGACTTATGCAAAGTAGTTCCCTTTTCGTAACTAGAGTAGCCAGCAGTGGTAGCTGAAAGCAAGAGACCACGTGAAGGAATATCTTGACACTAACTTGATGCTATTCACACTAGACACATCACATCACCCTATGCAAACCACACACCTGCATATAATGGCTATAAATATATGAAAGAGAAAAGTAGTAGCACATTAATAATTTTGCCTAACGGTAGTACATGAAACTTTCAGACCCAGTGTTGTTTGCCATGGCCACAGTGAAGTGCTTGTGCAGTATTTACCATTTTAGAATCTGATCAATCCCATGTGATTTTAGTGCTTTTACAAATTTTAGCGCCAAAACCATGGCTCTAAACCTAAAGCCAATTTATTCTGAAAAAAGTTTTGAATTCATTTCATACGTACCCTATATTATTATTATTTATTTATATATTTTATTTTTTTATGTATTCTCATTTAACAAGAATTCATGTTTAATGAGCCAGCTTAAATTCCAAGGTTGCCATAAAATTGAAGCTCATTCTAGAATTTATGGGCGAGTGGAGACAAGTATTGGGTCATTTGCCGTCCCTGAATTTAGTCTTTTGTTGTATATAAATGCCACCAAAGCCATAAGGGACCTTTAGAGAACGAGAGTTTAACCAATTCAGTATGAGTCAAATTCTTGCACCCAGCATCGACTGCCATATGGACACTGCATCACACAACTCGCATTATAAAATATAAAGTCACAACTATAGTACTCATTCTCTTTTACTCTGAGTAATAATAAACACAGAAAACGTGATCAGACCAGCTCACAGAATCTGGGGGTAACTTATGTGCGACTACAAAAAATATATGTAATCAAGACGCATCACACTACTCGCATTGTAAAATATAAAGTCACAACTGTATTACTCATTCTCTTTTACTCTGAGTAATTATAAACACAGAAAACATGATCAGACCAGTTCACAGAATCTGGGGGTAACTTATGTGTGACTACAAAAAATATATGTAATCAAGACGCCAACTCAAGCATCTTTGTGTACCCACTTGCGCCTCATGATGCCTATGTAGGCGTCATCATACGGAAGTGGTTAATGATCCCATCCTTCTTAAGTGACAGAAACAGATCCGACCTTAACACTAGGCAACAACCCAACAGTTTTTATTAGAGATATGTCAGATGCTCTGAGGCCATGGTATCCTACTAGTTTGCTCAGGAAATACATTTTATAGTGTTGTCAGAATTCGGCGAGTGTTGGGTAGGCTAAGATTCATTGTTCTGTGGTGACAGGATCTGGGGCATATGGATTATGAACAGGCCTCTTCTTTGTTGGTGTTGTTTCGTTGTAATGACCCAAGCATAGGCAAGCCTTTGTTGCTCTTGTGTGTCCTCAGTTTTTTTCTCTTTCTAGTTTATGTTGATGGGTATTTGGTTTAGTATATGCCATATTTCTTGATTTTGAGAGCTGTGTTTGCTTTTTGATGCGTTGATAGATAATAGAGAGGTTCAACATGTTAAGTCTTCTAGGGAAGATGTGTGGTAACTTTATGGTAGGTGTTAGAGGTGTCTGAAGGGTAACAGAAATGGAAATGGCATGAATACTTTATTTTTATTATAATAGTCTTCATTTTCTTGATTGAAAATTATTTCTGCATTTTCTTCGTTGCGTACACAATAGCAAGTTTATGAAATTGCTTCTTGATACTTGTCTTATTTGGCTGTTATTATTTTCAGTCGTGTGCATTATATGCAACTTTTCCATATTTTCCCCACCTTGTTGAATTAGACTCATTCCCAGGTTCTCACCTTGATATGAATGTTTCACCATCATGATACAGTTCATTGAAGCTATGTGTCATCACTACCAGAATGTATTTGATATATCAATAATTTGGCTCCAGTGAGTTTCTGGGCCTGTTCCGGAAACTAGATACCTGATCTGTGGGGCTACATCTCTGCTTGAAGGTGGGGAGAGAGAGAGAGAGACTTTGAGAAAAGACCCATTACATATGGGGCATTGAAGTTTTGTTGTGATGTGGGTGTCTATCTTCCACTACAACATTGCCACCTGTAGGCTTTACTCATAAATAAACTAGAACATTTAAGAGAGATTCTAAGATTCTAAGTTGGTGGGCTTGCAGTACCACACTAAGGACCAAGAAGAGGATTGGGAGATTATGTATATAACTAGACAGTTTGTAAGAAAAAGACAGTCTCATGATAAACTGATGGATTGATTTATTTTTTATTTATATATTTATTTTTTATAACCATACTCAAATACTAGTTTATTTTGAATTCTAGATGATGTGGTTGTAGATCGATCTTCATGTGTCTTATATTGAACTGCTCTAACATGCACTAGAATTTGAGTATAAAGGATAGCTATAATGTCGGCTAGCATATTTAGTCAACCTCTTAGAGCAAGCAAATTCCCTCATCTTATTTGTTAAATTTTTCTTATATAAGATGGTTCCATCAGCTGTTCCCATCATACAGTCCAAACCCACAAAATATCTTGTAACTGCTTTCACCAGTGCAGTTGGCATATCATGATTAGGTTTTGTCAAGTGTAATCCTTTGACTTCCATGTGTATACATTTAAAACCAAGACTTCTTTGACTAATTCTAGTATTGTAGCTGTTAACCTTCATCATGTTTGGACCCCACTATTTAATCATATTCCTGCTATTACAGTAGGTTCAGTCCCATAATGATTAAATTGCTGTTTTTTGTGAGAGCATGTGCTTGTCATTGTTGATTGTTGCCATTGTGTTTATTCAAGTTCCAGTATTAAACCCAGAGATAGGGAAATAGGAAAACAAATTGTATTTTCTATTGATTTAATTATTAACTATGTCCAGGGAGACCTGTATGATATACCCAAGTACTCAGGCAACTACACAAACCATGTTATACAAAGAATTATTACATAACCTTTAACAGTGCACTGGCATGTTATGATTGATGTCATTGATTTCTCACAGGTATCATGTTTACCTGGCCAAAAAAGATTATAGATTTTAGGAGAAACATATTAAGCAAGTTTGTCTGTATGGGAGGTGGGGTGGATTCAGCGAACCAAGTTAAATCCCTTTTTTCCATACATATTCCCTTGTGCCCATCTGAATGCAACAGATGTTTTGGTTTTACTGCTTATTTGCACTTAACCATGTTTGGATGCCAGAGACTTTGCAAGACAGCAAGGCCTGTTACACATGCCTAGCTTCACTCTCTTGTTTAATTGTATGGGCAAGCATATACAGTTTGAATGGACCAAATAAATGGGGAATTATTTTATAGTTACCCATCTACATGCTCTAAATCACCTGCATGTCTTGCCTTTGCAATTAAGTTGTATTGAAGAGCTAAGCGTGTTAGCCCAACCTCGTGATATGATAGCATTGTTCACAGTAATAACATTGGATTTGCATTGTGGTCACCCTTTCTTTTAGGCTTTGTAGTGTAGTGGAGGAACCTCTTACTGGACTCTGCTGCCTCAGCTATTTGGCCGTTGTAAGTAGTTTTCCCCCTTGAATGTGTTTTTTATGCATGTGCAGTATATTTTATTTACTTTTTTCAAATTAGCCAATTTATTTGTAAACATAGCATGTATGTATTATTCTTTCTGAGTAATGTATGAACTTTATTAAGATTTATAATGACAGTCATTTTTGAGGTCTTGGTTAAAGATATTCATTGAGAATGTCATGGTCATCGATTCTGTTTTAATCATTATTTAGCAAATGTCACTTGCTTTGGAACACTTGAAAAAAAATCAATGTTTGAATTATTAATGTAATGAGCAAGCATGAGTCGTAATGTTTTGATTGATGGAATACTTGTGTTTTTGGACAGTGGAGAAACGTGGACAACGTAAAGGAAAGGGCAGCAACATGTATGATCCATATGGAACTCCTCAGCAGCCACCACCTCAGCTCTTTGAAGATACCAGTTCCCCAGGATATCAACCACAGCCCCAAGGTACTTAGTATGGTATCAGCTATGTTGTAGTTATGGGATGTTGGCTGGGTTAAAAAAATAGTTTAATCATATAGAGTGAAGGACGTGGACAGTATTTACCTGCATTACAGTTGTGATGACATCAGATTTTATACAAAGTCTGCTAAGGTCAGAGAGTTTTAATTACTTGTGTAAACAAGACATTTCTTGCATGGCATATTTTTCAAGTATTCTAATGTTGAGTTTGAACAGTTCATGTAAAGAGTACACTTTTCTCCTTATACCCCGTCTTGGGTATTAGCTGCATGTTATTGTGAGATTAAATTCTGCTCAGTAACATACAGCTGATACTATAGGGTCTATATTGGGTGTCCCAATGGACCAGAGCAACACATCAATTTTGTCTGTGATAGAGGATTCATAGGGAAATGATGCTACTTTATTAGAGTGTGACTGCCCCTCTCTTATGCTGTCCCCCCACTCTTAATACTGTCCAGTATCACTTATCTGGATATATGTTTCCCTTTTTGCCGAACCCTGTGGTAGGGGAGAAAGAATACTGCCATCAAGTGTACCCGCTTGATTCATAAAAGGCGACAAAAACGGGACGGGGATAGGACTAGCCATCCTACACTCTGTAGCCCCAAAGGGGACATTGTAAGAGAGGAAGAATTTAAATGTGCTTGAAATGAAATGCCTGAGAAGTATGGTAGGAGTTACCATGCTGGATAGAATGAGAAATGAGGAGGTGAGGAGAATAGGGGTGGAAAGGGAGTTGGGAGATAGGGTTGCTGAAAAAGTATTGGGATAGTTTGGACACATGGAAAGAATGAGTGAAGAAAGATTAGTAGAAGAGGTGTGGAAGCTAGAGGTGGGAGGGAGTGAACATGAGGGAGCAACCAAGGATGAGATGAATGGATGGGGTAAAGTTTTATAATGAGTGAACAGACGTGAGGGGTCGCCAATTAACTGAAGTGGCCTTGCTGTGGATGTGCTGTGTCTTGCTGCATTTCTTCTGACTCAGGGTAGTGGGCAAGATGCAGGGATGACCTGT
>NC_134813.1:39344715-39379715 GCF_046742065.1 Oratosquilla oratoria | reverse complement strand
ATGGAGAAAGAAAGCTTAAATTGTTATCAGCTTATGCTGTTAATATTTTGGAAGAAAAATGGATATTGATGTGGGTAGAAATCTTTGGAGGTATGTGGAGCTTTTGTTCAGGTATTTGAGTCGTGTATTGGGTGAATATATATATACATACACACACACATATATATATATATATATATATATATATATATATGTATGTATATATATATATGTATGTATATATATATATATATTTATGTATATATATATACACTTATATATATATATATATATATATATATATATATATGTCACCGATTAAATGAAGTGGCCTTGCTGTGGATGTGCTGTCTTGCTGCACTGCTTCTAACCTAGGGCAGTGGGTGTGATGCAGGGATGATCCATCATCCAGGAGGAGCCAAGATGAGAGGGAGGGAGGGGGATGAATGGAAGTGGAGTATGTGGGAATGCAATGGGTGGGAGTGGCTTTTATGACTTTGTTTTTTTGGCTACTGCCCTTGTAAGGGGGAAAAAGCCTTTGGTATATGTATGAATGTATGTAATAGACTTAAGTTTCTGCCTTTTGGGATCATTATTTGTATCTGCTGGTCATGTCTTCATGATTATTTGGTAAAGAATTGTTATAAGTTGAATCATTAGTTGTGTTATATTTGTTTTGTTTGGCTTCAATATTATAAGATATATAAGCTTCACATACCTGATAGTGTTGTTGGTAAGAATACTTTTTTTTTTATTTCTGGCTTAAGTAACCTTATTTTGTTGTTTCCCATACACAGTTGCATCAATTGCCCAGTTAAATACTTAAGGTAAAGAGTGGAGAGTGAATTTCAGACATTATACCTGTGTCCTGTTTCTCAGCACTCTAGTTCCCCTTGTCCTTGGCTTTTAGATCTTACAGAGCTATCAGTTAGGAAGAGACGTACATGTAAGAGATAATTATTGCACATCATATGTAGACTTGACAAAGTATGTGTATCAGTATTTTTCATACGGTATCAATAGATCACTGTACATGTTTATGTGAAAATAATGCTGAAGTATTGAAATAATTATTGTCTCTAGTAGACGCTAGAAATTTGTTAATTTCTTTACCCTAGTAGACTGGGGGTATGACAGAGTTGCATAAAGTGATTTTGTAATGGTCAGATGGTTTATAAATTATGTCACATACATGGAGTTGGTTGAAATAGTTATAACTTTTCAAGTCTCGGTCCCATCCCTTAGCTAAATAGATTTTCATGTTATCATTGGATACATTTGATGTCATACTCACTTTGCAATGTAGATGCCATTTGTTCATGTCATTTATGGCATGACTTGTCCTTTGAATATTTGGAATATGTTTTGCCATATCAGACTAAGGAGTAACTGAGAATTGGTTTACACTTCATATTTGTCTCAAGTTAAGATCTTTTCATTGAGCAGTGATTCTGAAGAGTGTTCTACTCATAATATTTGACCTTTAATCATTTCAAGTCCTTTCGTTATATACATTGTTTGATCACACATTTGACCCTTAACAAGGTATTTTCATTTAACTCGAAGCAGTGATTTAATGTAGTGTTGTAGTGGTTTTTAGGGAGTGAATAATTATAATTCGTTGTTGGTAGTTAACATAACTTAAACTAATCTTGATTTCCAAGCTTGCTGTCATAACCTGTGTGCATTAATTAATGTTTAGTCTTTTGTCACTGTTTTTACCAGTGTATTTCAATATGATATAATACATATTTTGATGAAGAAGCTGCAGTGATTCTCCAGAAAGGTTATGGTGATCAGCATTCATGTATTTACCTAGTTGTATTTTATGGGACTAGAGCTATGCTCGTTTTGGCCCGTTTTTGTATCTCTCCACATCCAGTTTGCTTTTGAATTCGTGTGACGATGAACATTTGTTCTGTTTTGTTCCCAGACCACTTTCACTCCTTTATTGTGTTAATTATTTCTGTTGGGTACCATAAGTCAGTCCACTATAAGTAAAGGATCGGAGAGTAACTATTGATAGTATGTACATCTTGCAAGTGGTGATCCTGCAAGATGTATATACAGTGAGTCCTCCTTATATGGTAATTCTTTATCCAGTAAATTCACAGTTACAGTATTTGGTAATTACTACCCTAGATTCTATTTACGGTAAGAAAAATTCACAGATACAGTATCTGCTCGTGTTTTGAAGAGGAAAGAGCAGGGAGAAGGTACATCTGCCATATCCTATTAATACATGTAATAATGGGTTTGGTATACGGTCAATTCAATTTGTGGTAAGGTTTTTCAGGAACGCATATGTACCATATAATGAGGACTTACTACAAGAGACTCATCTTCCTATAACCCACGTTCATTTCTTGTCAACTGTGACTGGGCTCAAGATCTCAATCAACTTAACAATATTTCCTCCACCTGTACACATAAGGGGAATAGACACGTGATAACTGTTCCTGTCCACCTGCTCTAAACTAGTACATACATACATATACCAAAGGCTTTTTCCCTCTTACAAGGTAGGTAGCCAAAAAATCAAAGGCATAAAAATCCTTCCCACCCATTCCATCCCCACATACTCCACTCCAATCCATCCCTTTCCCTCCCTCGTATTTTGGATTACAAAGGAGGAGCATGCCAACAGGAGACCTTTTGGTCCATAACTAGGTCGGATGCAGGAAAAAAATATAATAATGATAAATGAATAAAGATTATAATGATAATAAAATAAATACATAGGTACATACATACATACATACATATACCAAGGCTTTTTCCCCCTTACAAGGGAGGTAGCCAAAAAGGGGAAGGCATAAAAACACTCCCACCCATTTCATCCCTAAATACACTCCACACCCCTCCCACCCTTCCTCTCATCTGAGCACCTCCTGGATGACGGGTCATCCCTGCACCCTGCCCACTGCCCTGGGTCAGAAGCAGTGTCGCAAGACACAGTACATCCACAGCAAGGCCGCTTCATTTAATCGGCGACCCCCCCTCTCCGTCCCCCTTTGCATATAAGGCTAGGACGGGGAGAAATCCCTTCGGGCTGCGTCAAAATTTACTCACACATACTACCCCACCCCCACCCCCCCGCCCATTCCTCCTCATGCAGTCACAACATCATCCATATACAACCATTCTCCACTCACCTCTGTCTTCCGTCCTCTCCCTTCCTTCCTCAACAGACATTCCCCTCTTCCCCAAAGCCCCCTTCACCCCATCCATCCACCTCATCCTAGGACGTCCCCTCATGTTCACTCCCTCCACATCTGCCTTCCATACCTCTTTTACTAGTCTTTCTTCACTCATTCTTTCCATGTGTCCAAACCATCCTAATATTCTTTCATCAACCCTATCTCCCAAATCCTTTTTCAACCCTGTTCTCCTCCTCACCTCCTCATTTCTCACTCTATCCAGCCTATTAACCCCCACCATACTTCTCAGACACCTCATCTCAAACACATTCTAACTCCTTCTCTCTTCTTCCCTTTTGTTCCTCGTTTCTGCCCCATACAGTGCTGTATGCTGTATGCTGCATAGGTAAAGTTAAATAATAAACAAACAGGTAAATAGTGAATAATAATAAATTGGCAGATAAATAATAATAACTGAAAATCAAGGGTGTCAGACTTGCTTCTGGTAGTTTCTGCATTTCATGTTTCACTTTCCACCACATAACCTAGTGACACAGTTTTTGCCTTTCTGATACTTCATCCACATTTTAAAAGCACAACTGTGCAAATGTACATGATCCTCTTTCAGGCAGTATTTTGCAGTTGGGCTCGTTCCTTGGTGCATTCTACTATAGTTTGACCTCGGTTAGCACTCCCAAACTATTAACCCCTTCGGTACGATGATGCCTACGTAGGCGTCATGAGGAGCAAGTGTGTACATGAGGATGCCGATGTCAGCATCTTGATTATATATATTGTAGTTGTACCTGCATGGCCCCCATACTCTGTAAACTGGCTTCATCATATTTTGTATGGTTATCAAAATTCACAGGTGAAAGGGAACGAGCAATACAGCGGTAACTTTATTTTTTATAATGCGAGTATTATGACGCAACATTGCACGCCTGGCAGCTAATGCTGCCTGCGAGATTTTGGCCCATATTGAAGGGGTTAAAGCAATATAGGTGTTGGAATAGTATGTGGCCTACAAAATTTTTCTTTGGTATAGTATGTGGCCTATTGGACTTTTATTTCGGTATGAACCTACTGTCTCTTAACCCCTTCCATAAGGTGCCGCACACGTAGGCGTCATGGGGAGCGAGTGTATTCGCGAGGCTGCCATATCGGCGTCTTGATTATATTTATTGTAGTCGCCCCTCCATAATGACATTCTTTCTAATTCTTTTGTAATCGCATTTTCTATGGTTATCAAAATTCACGGGTGAAGAGAGAATGATCGATATAAGCGGTGACTATATTTTATGATGCGAGTATTATTACGACACGTCGTACGGCTGGCATTGGCTGCTGCCACCGAGATCTAAGTCCATGACGCCTACGTGTGCGGCACCGTATGGAAGGGGTTAAGTTTTAATAGTTTGGGAGTGCTAACCTATTTTGGTATGAACCTCCTGTCTCTTAAGTTTTAATAGTTTGGGAGTGCTAACTGCAGCCAACCTAAACCGGAATGCACTGAGGAATGCGCCCAGCTCTGATATTTTGTACATTACACCACTCAGCCACTCCTCCAGCACTCCCTGATCTTCCCCGTTTCTGCTAATTCTCATGACCTTTCTCAAATTTGTCACTCCTACCACTTTCACACTCACACTTTTTTTTTTTTTTTTTTTTTTTTTTTTTTTTTTTTTTTTTATGAAAGCCGGAGGAAGTGGATAGTTTTAGATACTTGGGTGCAAATGTGGCAGGAAAAGGTGGAGTGAAGGTGGAGGTAGAATGTAGATTGAGAGAAGCGAGTAAATGTCTTGGTGGATTAAAAAGTGTAATGAGGAATAGACATTTGGGAATGGATGCTAAGAGGAGACTATATGAAGGAGTGATTGTGCCAACAGCACTGTATGGGGCAGAAACATGGAACATAAGAGAGGAAGAGAGAAGGAACTTGAATGTGTTTGAGATGAGGTGTCTGAGAAGTATGATGGGGGTTACTAGGCTTGATAGAGTGAGAAATGAGGAGGTGAGGAGGAGAACAGGGGTGGAAAGGGAGTTGGGAGATAGGGTTGATGAAAGAGTATTAGGATGGTTTGGACACATGGAAAGAATGAGTGAAGAAAGACTAGTAAAAGAGGTATGGATGGCAGATGTGGAGGGAGTGAACATGAGGGGACATCCTAGGATGAGGTGGATGGATGGGGTGAAGGGGGCTGTGGGGAAGAGGGGAATGTCTGTTGAGGAAGGACGGGAGAGGACAGAAGACAGGTGAATGGAGAATGGTTGTATATGGATGATGATGTGATGCATGAGGTGGATGGGGGGTGAGGTAGTATGTGTGAGCAAATTTTGACGCAGCCCGAAGGGATTTCTCCCCGTCCCCTCCTTTATGCATGGGGGGATGGAGAGGGGGGGAGGGGTCGCCAATTTAATGAAGCAGCCTTGCTGTGGATGTGCTGTCTTGCGACACTGCTTCTGACCCAGGGCAGTGGACAAGGTGCAGGAATGACCCGTCATCCAGGAGGTGCTAAGATGGGAGGGAGGGTGGAGGGGTGTGGAGTGTATTTCAGGGATGGAATGAGTGGGAATGATTTTATGCCTTTTCCTTTTTGGCTACCACCCTTGTAAGGGGGAAAAAGCCTTGGTATATGTATGTATGTATTATTGAAGCTATTCGAAGTACAATTATGGTCTTCAACATAAAGGCAGGCCCTCTGCAGCTTCTTCGTTCATACGTATGCCCTTTCCCCCTTATTAGTGGGGTGGCCATCATGAAGCATACATTCAAATTTTGTTTTATTTATTTATTTACATTTGTTTTATTTTTATGTTTGTAACATATTTGTGAGGATGATTGAGTGTTAACATTGAATTTACTTGACATAAACTACCTGTAGAGGTTAGAATATTGTGACATTTGTATTCTTAGAATTTGTACATATAATTGTTGAAATTAGCTCTAGTATTCTTAGGTGTTGAGTATGTAATTCAGTTGTAATTTTATTTTAATTCTTTGTGTTTATATTTTTAGCAACTTTTGAATTAGTATTGAGTTTCCTATGGGCATTCCTCCTACTATTTTTGTTGCAGCATTATGTTCTTTACTTTTTTTTTATAACCTTTATCAGCATCACCATAGTTTCACTAGTACAGTCATTTGATCACAGACAACTTTGTTTTTGTGTATACTAATAACTCCATTTGTATAACTCATGAAGACAGTACCACAGTGAAAATTGTCATAAATTAAAATAGTAATGATAAAATTAACATTAATTCTTTATCAGAGTTGACTAAAAAATTTGTGACATTTTATGTTTGGGTAAGGATAGTTCTTTTCCCATGCCTTGCTATACTTGTTCGTTGTATTTGTACTTAAGTCTATGCAGGAATAAGGCAAGGTCATGTGTGTGTTAAACTATTGTAGTGATCTGAGTTAACTTATTGTGCTTCTCATTTATTTCAAGTTGACTTGAGTAGTTAGTATGGAGTTAACAGTGTAGTCCATTGAACCCACATTTACATACATATACCAGCAGCTTTTTCCTCCTTACAAGGGAGGTAACCAAAGTCAAAGGCATAAAACCACTCCCACCCATTTCATCCCCACATACTCTGCTCCTATTCACCATCCCTCCATCTCTCTTTTCGTGGCTTCTCCTGGATGAAGGGTCATCCCTGCATCTTGCCTACAGCCCTGGATCAGGAGCAATGTAGCAAGACACAGCACATCCATAGCAAGACAGATTCATTTAATTGGTGACCCTCCTCTCCATCCCCTCATGCAGGAAAATATAATCCTTTGGGTTGCATCAAAATATCATTCACACATACTCCCTCACTCCCCCCCCATCTCTCACCCACTCCCTTCCATGCATCACATCATCATCCAAACATAACCATTCTCCACTCACCCCATCTTCTGTCTTTTCCCTTCCTTCCTCAACAGACATTCCCCTCTTTCCCTATGCCCCTTTTACCCCCATCCATCTATCTTATCCTTTATTGCCCCCTCATGTTCACTCCTTCCACCTCTGCCCTCCACACTTGTTTTACTAATCTTTCTTCACTCATTCTTTCCATGTGTCCAAACCATCCCAATACTCTTTCATCAGCCCTATCTCCCAACTCCCTTTCCACCCCCACTCTCCTCCTCAACTCCTTGTTCCTCACTCTATCCAGCTTAGTAACCCCTATCATACTTCTCAGACATTTCATCTCAAACACATTTAACCACTTCCACATACGTAGGCGTCATGAGGAGCAAGTGGGTATGCGATGATGCCGACGTCTTGATTATATTACAAAGGATTACAAAGGCGGAGCATGCCGACAGGAGACCTTTTGATCCATATCTAGGTCGGATGCAAAAAAAAAAAAAATAATAATAATAATAATAATAATAATGTAAAAATAACAAATAAAATGAATAAATAAATGCATAGGTATAGTTGAATAACAAACAAAAAGGTAAATAGTAAATGATTATAAATTGACATATAACTAATAATAAATGAAAATCAGACAGACAAATTATAACAAAACAAAAACAAATAATATAACATAAATTATAATCATTACAGCATCTTACTTAGGTATTTATCTAAATGATTCTTAAAGCTTCGAACTGAACTACATTGCACTACCTGTGCAGGAAGTTTATTCCATTCATTAACTACACGGTTGGCAAAGTTGTTTCTGCCTACTTCCAAATTGAATCTATTTCCGGACAGTTTGAGACCATTGTTTCTTGTCTGATTCTCATTCAATGTGAAAATTTGGTCACTTTTGATGTTGTCAATTCCCTTTAAAATCTTAAAGACCTGTATCAAGTCACCTCTGAGTCTACGCTTTTTTAGGGAAAACAGATTCATGTGCTTAAGTCGATTTTCGTATGATTTATTTTTGATATTTGGAATCAGTTTTGTGGCTCGCCGTTGTACTTTTTCCAGTCTGTCAATGTCTTTAATGAGATTCGGTGACCATACGGAAACAGCATATTCCAAATGTGGACGAACTAACGATTTATATAGCTTGTTAATGAGTGATGGACTTTTGAAATCAAAAGATCGCGCAATCAATCCCAGAATCTTATTTGCTTTCTCAGAGGCTGAAATACACTGCTTGGATGATTTGAGGTCGTTACTGATAATTACGCCGAGATCTTTTTCACTATCCACTTTTGTTAACGAATTTCCAAATAACTTGTAATCGTACTTACTGTTATTTTTACCTATGTGCATTACCTTGCATTTACTTGTGTTAAATTTCATTAGCCACTTTTCAGACCATTGCTGTAATTGATCTAAATCTTCTTGAATATCTAATTGGTTTGAGTGATCATTTGCCACTCCACACAGTTTTGTATCATCAGCAAATTTGGAAACAGTAGATTTTAGTCCATTGTCTATATCATTTATATATACTATGAATAGAAGTGGCCCAAGAACGGAACCCTGAGGAACTCCACTTAAAACACTTTTCCATCCAGAAGTTTTTCCATTTAAAACAACTCTCTGTTTTCGACCTTTCAACCAATTACTAGTCCAACCTAATAGGCTACCACTTATTCCATGCAAAGCTAATTTAGTAAGTAGTCTTTCGTGTGGGACGGTATCAAAAGCTTTTGCAAAGTCTAGATATATTAAATCTATATTGTTTCTTTTGTCATAATTCGAGATAACTGTGTTGTAGAATTCGAGTAAGTTAGTCACGCAAGAACGTTTCCGCCTGAAACCATGCTGGCTATCATTTATCAAACGGTTACTTTCTAAATGATATTCGATATTATCTCTGATGATAGTTTCCATTATTTTTCCTACGATCGAAGTCAAACTTATAGGCCTATAGTTATTTGGTTTCTTTTTGTCACCTTTTTTGAATATGGGAGTAACGTTAGCTAGCTTCCATTCTCTTGGGACATCTCCGGATATGATGGATTTCTTGAAAATAATTTCTAATGGAACAACAATCTCATTTTTCATTTCCTTTAAGATTCTTGGATGCCAACCGTCAGGCCCTGGTGTTTTATTAACTTTGAGTTTGTCTATACACCTTTTAATTGTTTCTTTTGTTATATTTACCGTAGTGAGTAAGTTTACCCCAGACTTTTCACAGGTTTCAGTTTGGAATTCACTTTGAGGTGTTTCGTTTACGAATACCGAGCTAAAATAATTGTTTAAGATATTACACATTCCTTCACTTGAATATTCAAGTTGACCGTCAGCAGATAATAGTGGACCAATGTGATTCCTAACAACCTTTTTATCTCTAATGTAACTATAGAATTCTTTGGGATTCTCTTTGGATTTATCAGCGATGTTCATTTCGTATTGTCGTTTTCTTTTTCTTATTGTCTTTTTTAAATCTCTCTGTATTGATACATAACTTTCATAGTCATTAGATGCACCCGAGCACTTATATTTCTTATAAGCCTGTCTCTTTTTAGCAATACTTTTTTCAGTTTCTTTGTCGAGCCACTTTGGGCGAGCCTGATTTGGGGGACGTCTGTCCTTAAAAGGAATGTAAGTTTGAATCATCTTAGTGAGCGTATTTTGAAATATTTCCCACATCTGATCTACAGGCCTTTCATTTAATTTTGCCTCCCAATCTGTAAGCTGAAGCTCCTGACGTAGTTCTATGAACTGAGCTTTACTGAAATCGGGTATTTTAGAAGCACAAGTATCTATTCTAAAATTGTAGTCATACCTACGTAACCTCCATTCTCTCTAAACTGGCTTCATCATATTTTCTATGGTTATCAAAATTTACGGGTAAAAGAGAACGAACGATTGAGCACTGACTTTATTTTTTATAATGCGATTATTATGACGCAACATTGCACGTCGGGCAGCTGATGCTACCAGACGTGCGATGTGCCCCGGAGTGAAGAGGTTAAGCTCTTCCTCTCTTATGTTCCATGTTTCTGCCCCATACAGTGCTGTCAGTACAATCACTCCTTTGTACAATCTCCTCTAAGCATCCATACCCAAATGTCTATTCTTCATTACACTTTTTAGTCCCCAAAAGCATTTACTTGCTTCTCTCAATCTACATTTTACCTCCACCTCCACTCTTACCTTTACTTGCCAAATTTGCACCAAAGTATCTAAAGCTATCAACTTCCTCCAGCCTCTCTCCCTTAATACCACTTCCAATTTGCTGCCATCCTCTCCCCTTGTACATTACATCACCTTTTACCCACGTTTATCTTCAACATTCTTTTTTTTGCACACCTTCCCAAATTGTCACTAACTTACTTAATCCCTTCTCTGATCATGCTACAAGCACAGTGTCATCAACAAACAACAACTGGCTTATCTCCCATTTTTCTCCATTTTCTTTAACTATCTCCAGTCCCCTGCCCATTACCCTTGCATTTATCTCTTGCACCACCACATCCACGTATAGATTGAACAGCCAAGGCGACATAACACATCCCTGGTGAAGTCCTACCTTTACCTCAAACCACTCTCTCCATTTTTAATGCTAACACAGGTTCTATTACTCTCATAAAAACTCTTGACTGCTCTCAACAGCTTTCTTCCTGTCCCACATATCTGTAATACCTCCCACAGTGCCACCCTGTCTACCATGTCATAAGCCTTTTCCATACATACATATACCAAGGCTTTTTCTCCCTTCCAAGGGAGGTAGCCAAAAAGGGAAAGGCATAAAAACACTCCCACCCATTTCATCCCTAAATACACTCCACACCCCTCCCACCCTCCCTCTCATCTGAGCACCTCCTGGATGACGGGTCATCCCTGCACCCTGCCCACCGCCCTGGGTCAGAAGCAGTGTCGCAAGACACAGTACATCCACAGCAAGGCCGCTTCATTTAATCGGCGACCCCCCCTCTCCATCCCCCTTTGCATATAAGGCGAGGACGGGGAGAAATCCCTTCGGGCTGCGTCAAAATTTACTCACACATACTACCCCACCCCCCGCCCATTCCTCCTCATGCAGTCACAACATCATCCATATACAACCATTCTCCACTCACCTCTGGAAGGCCATTGTATAGATTGGAATGAAGCAAAAATTATCTTCAATTCAAAGTGCAGTTTTAAAAGGAAAATAATAGAATCATCCTTGATTAACAAATTTCCAAATTTCAATATATCATATGGACAATGGTCACCTGACTGCATTACCACCTGGGCAGTCAACAAATTACTACAATCTCTGGTGAAGGCGGGTGACCTGCCCCGCAAAGCATTAGACGCTACCTGAGTCCTATCCATGTTCCTTCTTTTACTGTTTATAAGACATGCCTTTTGCTCCTCTACTCTGTATTCCACTGAAGAGGATCACAGTCCGTGATCGAAATATATGGAATCTATTTATTTCATTTCTTCTTATCCAACACAGTGGGTTTTTGTTGAAATATATATATATATATATATATATATATATATATATAAATATATGTGTGTGTGTGTGTATGTGTGTGTGCATGTGTATATATATATATATATATATATATATATTTATATATATATATGTATGTATATATATATATATATATGTATATATATGTATATATATATTTGCATATATATATATATATATGTGTGTGTGTGTATATATATACATATATATATATATATATATATATGTGTGTGTGTGTGTGTGTGTGTGTATATATATATATGTATATATATATATAGTGCTCGACAAAGATGTACGAACGGTTAGCGAAAATGAGTGATGAGTGTTGAGGACTGTTTTTGCTGAAATGCACAATTTTATATAAAAAATTAGCATATGGTTGCATTATTTGACCTATTTTCTTTAAATTGTGTGATTTCCATGTAATTTGATAAAAGAGAAGTTATGTTTTTATTCTCTACAAAATTACCAACCACATACCATCTGACTCACTAATTGGCAACCTCAACCAAACAATGACTGTTTTTGCTCAAATGCACAATTTTATATAAAAAATTAGTATATGGTTGCGTTATTTGACCTATTTTCTTTAAAATGTGTGGTTTCCATGTAATTTGATCAACGAGAAGCTAAGCTTTTATCCTCTGCAAAATTACTGACCACAGCTATGATTCATGCAGCCTGCCATCTATGATCACTGGTGGTATGGATCAAACTACACTCTATTAAGTTTCTTACTATTGTGTTATTAGTGTAATAGATTGCATATGGTTAAATTATTTTGACTATTTTCTTTAAAATGTATGATTTTCATGTAATTTGACTAATCATGCATTTCAGCAAAAACTGTCAGACGGTATTCATAGCTGTGGTCGGCAATTTTGAAGAGGATGAAAACGTAACTTCTCTTTGATAAAATTACGTGGAAATCACACATTTTAAAGAAAATAGGTCAAATAATGCAACCATATGCTAGTTTTTTATATACAATCATGCATTTCAGTAAAAACCTTTCTTGTTCGAGTTTGGTCGGCTATTAATCAGTCAGACAATATTTGTAGCTGTGGTCGGTAAGTTTGCAGAGGATAAAAACGTAACTTCTTTTTTATCAAATTACATGAAAATCACACATTTTAAATAACATAGGTCAGATAATGCAATCATATGCTATTTTTTTATATAAAGTTGTGCATTTCAGCAAAAACTGTCCTTGTTCGAGGTTGGTTGACTATGAGTGAGTCGGACGGTATTCATAGCTGTTGTCAGTAATTTTTCAGTAATTTATAAAATCATGCATTTCAGCAAAAACCGTTCTTGTTCGAGTTTGGTTAACTATGAGCGAGTCAGTTGGCAATTTTGCATAGGATAAAAACTTAACTTCTCTTTGATCAAATTGCATGAAAATCACACATTTTAAAGAAAATAGGTCAAATAATGCAACCATATGCTAATTTTTTATATAAGATTGTGCATTTCAGCAAAAACCGGACTGTATTCATAGCTGTTGTCAGTAATTTTGCAGAGGATAAAAATGTAACTTCTCTTTGATCAAATTACATGGAAATCACACATTTTAAAGAAAATAGGTCAAGTAATGCAACCATATGCTAATTTTTTATATAAAATTGTGCATTTGAGCAAAAACCGTCATTGTTTGGTGGAGGTCGGCAATTAGTGAGTCGGACAGTATGTGGTTGGTAATTTTGTAGAGGATAAAGACGTAACTTCTCTTTGATCAAATTACATGGAAATCACACATTTTAAAGAAAATAGGTCAAATAATGCAACCATATGCTAATTTTTTATATAAAATTGTGCATTTCAGCAAAAACTGTCCTCAACACTCCTCATCACTCATTCTCGCTAACCATTCGTACATCCTTGTCGAGCACTATATATATATATATATATATACATATAGAGGTAGTCGTCGACTTACGACCGAGTTCGGTTCCGACAGACAGGTCGTAAGTCGATCTGGACGTAAGTCGGATTTTATATATATACAGTATATATTACCCTTTATATATTATTTTTGTTACTGTATATATGTTTTGTATATTATATTTAGCATACTTAAATAATCTTAGCATCTTTGAACTATGTTGTATAGTATATTAAACCTTTTTATAATTTTATCTGATTTTCTTTGGGAAACGTAGCTTAGGCCTAAGCATACTGAATAAAAATCTATCATCTTTGACCTATGATATTACTGTATTTTTCAACATTTTTATTATTTTACCACCAGACTTTCTTTAGGAAACGTATGCATACTGAATGAAATTGTATTATCTTTGAACTACATTCTTTAACATTAACTTTTTATCATTTTCGTTAGGAAACGCAGCCGAGGCCTACGCATACTGAATAAAGTCCTGTCATCTTTGACCTACAAATACTTTTTTGTTTGTTAAATTAAAATCATTGCAAGGCACAATTAGGAAAATTTCTATTTCAAAACACATTCTTTTCGTTTACGTACTATACCGAAAATATCGACAACAGAGCATAAACAAAGTTTACTGTTACATTTTATTAATCGCAAAACATAAAAATACAAAATGCTGTACCGAACATATCGTTATCAACAACAGACTAAGCATAAAAAAGTTTTACTGTTACATTTTATTAATTGCAAAACATATAAAAATACAAAATGTAAGATAAAATTGTATTTCAAAATGCATTCTTTTCGTTTACGTACTGTACCGAACATATTGTTATCGACAACAAACTAGCCTGTTACATTTTATTAATTACAAAATATATAGAAATACAAAATGCAATGCAAAATTAGGAAACATTTTACTTCAAACAAACAAAATGAAAGAATATTTAGCTGGCTGAAATGCTGACGCTGCCGGCAGCCTGCCAAAATTGTCGTACTTGCGTCTTGTGGCGTGTAAAGTAATTGTACTGCATTGCCAGGCATAACATTGCAATTCTATTACTCTATTAAATGTTTAATATTATTGCACTCTCGTGGTCGTAAAGTCGATCAGTCGTAAGTCGCATAGGTCGTAAATCGACGACTATCTGTATATATGTATGTATATATATATGTATGTGTGTGTGTATATATGTATATATATATATATGTATATATATATATATGTATATATATAAATTTGTATGTATGTATGTGTATATATATGTATGTGTGTATGTGTATATATATATAATATATATATATATATATATTGGGGCATGACAGGTGTCTGAGGGGTAAAATTGGAAATCACACAATTGAGAACAGACATTATTCCTGACCGGTTTTGCCTTGTGAGTCTTCTTCAGAGGTGATAATTTGCAGAATGTTAATGCACTGGTATTTCAGGGCAGTGGACAAGGTGCAGGGATGACCCGTCATTCAGGAGGTGCTCAGATGGGAGGGAGGGTGGAGGGGTGTGGAGTGTATTCAGGGATGGAATGGGTGGGAATGATTTTATGCCTTTTTCTTTTTGGCTACCTCCCTGGTAAGGGGGAAAAAGCCTTGGTATATGTATGTATTTATAGGAACTATGGCAACATTCCTATGAATACCAAGGCGTTCACTTCTGTTAATTATTACCTCTGAAGAAGCCTCATATGTTGAAACCAGTCAGGAATAAAGTCTCTGCTGCCTTGTGATTTCCATTCTTACCACTCATATATATATATATATATATATATATATATATATATATATATATATATATATATATATATATATGACATAAGTGGAGTAGGAAACTCAGGAATCTGAGTTTATTCCTGACTAGTTTTGAAAAAGCATACCTGCGAAACTAGTCAGGATTAAACTCAGACCTAGATTTCTGTGTTTCCTACTCCACTTAAGTCAACCTGTCAGAATGTCTCAACATATATATATATATATATATATATATATATACACATACATATATACCAAAGACCCTTTTCCCCATATATAGGAAATGGTAAAGCCAAAGTATATCATACACAAAACTCGTTCAACCACCCCTCCCATTTTAGCACTACAGAGGGTGGAGAACCCCGTTCAGTATCACAGTGCTTGAGTCAAAAGCAATGCAAAGAGAGTTTTGCCATTGATCCGAGAACTGTGACGGGAGAGAAGGTGACCCTCCATCCCAGAGATATTGAGATGAGAAGGTTGTGTAAGTTTGTTTTATTTATGTATGGTATGAGTATGTAATCGTTCTTAAATAAAGTTTATTTTGTTTTTTTTTCCTGTGCTTTATTAGGTTCTCTCCAGACGTATTAGGAATTCAAGCAAGCTCGGCTATTGTTTGGCTGGTTTTGGAAATATTCCTGATCCTGGCAACTCTCTATGTCATGTCCATTCACTCGAGCATGAGGACGCTGGATCTGGTCGCTTTCTCTTCCTACAAATATGTCGGGTAAGTCAGGTTCGGCATTTATTGTTTTTTGGGTTGACACAAGTTTTTGCCTAATGGATTTAGAATCAACACTGTGATTGAATAATTTGATGAGAAAAACTCACTTCAATGAAGGTGATTCTCTTGGGAATATTTATATATGTATTTGTTGATTTTATGTGTGGATTTATGCCTTTGACTTCGGCTACCTCCCTTGTAAGGGGGAAAAAAGCCCTTAGTATATGTATGTACAGGGATTTCTCAATTTATGTAAGGGATACGTTCCTGAAGGGATTGCATAATGTAAAAATTGCATAAAGTGAATAGTTAAGTTTTACTATTGCTAACTTGATTTTTTACAATGTTATTCTAAATAATCTGTACTTTACTTTAGTACGGAGGTGCTAAGATAAGAGGGAGGGTGGAGGGGTGTGGAATGTATTCAGGGATGGAATGGGTGGGAATGATTTTATGCCTTTTCCTTTTTGGCTACCTCCCTTGTAAGGGGGGAAAAGCCTTGGTATATGTATGTATGTAAATAATCCGTGTACTACGAAAAAATTACTAGTATTTTTACCTTATGTTACTCCAAAATTGCATAGTCTAAACACACATAAATTGAGAAATCCCTGTATATGTTAGTATGGGATGCTTACTGGGTGAGCGGATTGGAGCGTCTTTACTCATGGCAGAGTTCAGGAGTGAAGTCAAGTTTGAGCCTTGCCTGGCAGCAAACAAGTCCAAACCTGTGGACTGAAATTGCAGTCTCACAAACAGTTCTGCCTCCCTTAGATTTCAAGTCTGTTCCACACAGCCCCATAGGTACACTCTCCTTCATACAACTTGCTCTGTATTCATTCCTAGATACCTATTTCTCGTAACATTTTTCATTCCAATCACACATATACCTGCCTCCTCCACCCCTCCATTCACTGCCACATATTGCCCCAAATACTTAAAACTCCTCACTTCCTCTAGCATCTCACTCTTTAAACGCATTTCCAACTTACCACCATGATGTTCATGTTGTACATAAATTGTTTCTTTGTAGGATGATATCAGCTCTGCTGTCAGGATTGGTGCTGGATTCCTTTGGCTACTACTGTGTCCTGCTGTATTGCAGTTTAACCATCGTTGTCTTCATGGTAAGCTTATGTGTATGCTTAGCTGTTAGAATGTTAAAATTGCATAACTCATGTTTATAAGTACAGACGCTCCTCAACTTACGTTTTAGTTACGTTCCGAACGGCGGAACGTAACATGAAAATGAACATAAGTTGTTACTGTACGTTCCAGTAATGTATGACCGTTCATACTGTACTATACATCTATAAATTCTATTACCGTATCTTATAAAACACCCCAAAATCATTCATTATAAACATAACATTGTAAAATAATAACATTAATTTCAAATTAAATTCAAGCAACATAAAGTGAGATGGTGGAGGAGAAGGAGGAGGGGGAGGAGAAGGCAAGGCACGTTCAGTCTGTCGTTTGTGCCATGTAAACAATGGACGCAGCTTCATGCGTAAGTATCGTTTGAACGTCTCATACTACGGAGAGCGCGCTAAACTCAAAAATTCACTAAAAAAAAAAAAAATTACAATTTTTTTTTACAGTCAGTTCAAACGTAAAACGAATGAACGTAAGTAGAGGAGCGTCTGTAGTTACCTCACCTTTGTCACAGACAACCCATTCTTTCTATTTTGACGTTCCAGTTTCACACACTGATGTTCCAGTTCCAGGGTGAATGTTTGACTGCATAACTCATGTTTATAAACAGTTGCTTCACCTTTCTCACAGACAACCAATTCTTTGCATTTTGACATTCCAGTTCCGCACGCTGAGGTTCCAGTTCCAGGGTGAGCGAGAGGCAGATAGTTACAGTGCTGGAAACAAGCGTCGCCTGTACCTGCTACTTTTCATGTCGGGTCTCCAGCCAGTCATGATGTGGTGGCTCACTTATCATCTCTATTCTTACAAGAAGAACCTTATGGCAGACATTCCCAATGGACCAATTAAAGGAGCTCTTTAGATTGTCCCACAAAGGCCATTGAGTTTATCTACATCAGGCTCTCTTTAAGGGATTGTAAATCATCTCATTGGTATAATGGCTGTGCCATGTAGTAGGCACTCACATATTTATGAGCAAGACATGGATCACTATAGCCCTTTTCATTGTGTGTAGTTGCAGGTACTGTTTCGTCACTGGTTCAGCCACCAGTGCCCATAATTACATGAAATCCCAGAACTTGGCAAGTGGCATTGTGTTGATCGTTCCCTCCCCTTCAAGTCTTAACTCTGCCCATACAGGTTTTAGGTTGTCGTGACAAATTTGACTTTTGTGCATATGTACCGTTAAGTAAATTATGTCTTTTGACATTATGCCCAAGTGGGATGGACTTACGATCTATATATCCAGTGATAGTTTACTTAAGACTGATGAAAATAGGGAGGTCTTCAGTGCTGGCTGTATTTCTTTTTTGGGAGACAAGAATATACACATTTTCTATGAACATGTAATTGTGATCATAAGTGTGGACTGTGCTATGTTATAGTTTGGCTCTTCAAATTTTTGTACAGATTTCTATTTTTATATAACACTGTAAATAAGGTGTTAAATAAGGAACCTTGTCCATTGTCATTAGGATTTGGAGACAGATCCTGGACAAGCCCTGTATATACCTAAGCAGTGCAGTGGCTTCTTACAGATTTCAAGGTTCTCTACCATTGGGACAAGGACTATAAATGAACGGAGATGGGACGGGTGGGTGGAATGGGGGAAAAGTGGCCTTGTAGATGGAAACTGGAAGATAGGAAGATGGAATTTGTGTTAACAGAGCTGTAGCTTTTCTTTAACGATTCCTAGTAACATGGCAGAACCCAGGTAGTTTCATGCAGTACTGTTCTGACAGGGTGGGGGGGGGGGACAGTGAGTATCTGTACTATAACTTTTGGAAGGATGATTAAGAGTAAGACAGTTATTTATGAAAAAAGTGGTTCATATGATTTCTTAAGTTTTGGTTCAGATATTTTCATAGGATGCAGATGACACCCATCATTTTTTTTTTTTTCCAGAGTTAGCATACATCTTAGCCACTCTTTAGACAGTATTGGTACGTGTGGATGGCATACAAAGTAGATGTAAATGTGGCACATATTTTTATGCACTAGATCCTTTGTTGAGATATTCAAACATCATTACATCATATTTAGATAAATTAGTATTCTTCAGATTGATTCTATAAAGGCTGTTAGGTTACATAGATTGTATGAATTGCAATTGAGAAAGGAATATTGGATGGAAATAGATTGAAGTGTATAGCTGTCATGTAAATTAGTGTGAATACCTCTCTGGGTTGTGTTCAGAGGAAATTATACTAAGTTGCAGGTATCTGTTCTCAGAACTTGAAAAGGAAAAAGTCCTGTGATCTCTTGCATTTTTGTGGTCTTTTCAGATACAGAAACATTTTCTTTACCGCTAACATATTTCATAGGGTGTTTTGACATTACCACTGATCAGTTACTTAGTGAATGGGCAAAATGGGATAAACATTTAGGGTTTGTGTAAATACAAACGAGAGGCAGGGAGGTAGTACCCTATGCAACAGATATAGTCACAAGGGGTCGTAATTTCTCTTTGAGACATCAAGTATGAGTAAAGGCTGGAAGCCCGTGTCCCAGTTACCACCTTTTCTTGTGGTCATGGGATAGGTACAGAGGTTTGGTCTTGCTGTCAGATGGGGATTTGGCACCCCTTGCAGTCAATGTTTAGTAATAATAAGTGTCACCTCAAGTTTCACCAACTGAAAACCTGCAGCTTCACAGTTGCTGGCATTGGCCCTTGGGTCCTCCCATAGATCTACCCAGGAAGAGACTTTGGACTGTTGTCTACTGTATTAGTGTGGGGCAGTTTCTTTGTCAATGGCTTATAGCATTAGGAGTAAGGAAACAGCTGCAGGGTGTCAGCTCTCCTTGTGTGAACAGGCGAACGAATCTAGAGTTGAAATTTGAGAGAGATCTTGGGTTTGATCCGGAGACGAAGTGCCAGCCTCCCAGGGCAGCATCTCCAGATGGAAGTGTTGATGAGTTTTGAAGATGAACAACAAGAAGATGATTCACTTACATCTGTCATGAAGGACCTCACTTGTGGGTATTTGTGATTGGTCTGAGTTTAAAAGAATTAGGGCCATTAGTACTGGCTCTTTCAATCAGAGTACAGTGAGTCCTCCTTATACAGTAATTCTTTATCCGGTAAATTCACATACATTTATACATATACCAAGGCTTTTTTCCTCTTTGAAGGGAGGTAGACTTTTTCTTTTTGGCTACCTCCCTTGTAAGGGGGAAAAAGCCTTGGTATATGTATGTATGTAAATTTACCGGATAAAGAATTACTGTATAAGGAGGACTCACTGTACCATGTCAAGTGTAGCCTAAGGTTGTGTTTACATTGAGTGAGCCAGAGGAGATTCTCATTAAATGCTGTGAATTTGACTAACTAGAGGACGACTTTGCTTGAATCTTTCTAAACTTACTAAAGAACACTTCAACAATGTTTCTACATACATACATATACCAAAGGCTTTTTCCCCCTTACATGGGGGTGGTAGCCAAAAAAGAAAAAGGCTTAGAAATCACTCCTGCCCATTCCATTTCCTATATATTCCACTCCCCTCCACCCTCCTCCCTCCCTCTCATCTCGGCACCTCCTGGATGACGGGTCATCCCAGCATCCTGTCCACCGCCTGTGTCTAACATTCGTAAATGTTCAACTCCTTTCAGTTTGCCATTTAATGTTTCAATATAATATGACACAATGTGTAATTTGACATCTGAACACAGGAAGAACAAAAAATTGTAACCGAAGTCGTTTCGACTTAAATGAACTCGCAACAGTTCAGGAGAATCGGCCTGGACTCGCTTGGTGTAAACGCAACCTTAACAAGGAGAGGAGGAAAGTCGCATTGTAAGCCAACATGAACAAGTTGTTTCATGCTAATATGAAGGATGGAGGCTATGTCCCACATATAGGAAAGGAAACCCAAATAATGAATGAAAATTTTCCTGTGTGTCTTTTGTACTTCTGTGACATTGTGGATTTTGTTGCAGAGCATAATGTATTGTTTTAATAAAACTTGGAGGGAGTATTGTACAAAAGTAAAAACTTTTATTTTCTGTTCTGTTTGTGATATTTATTCAATCAGAATATTTTGATACTGAGGCTGTTGCCAGTTACCTGAAGGCTGCAGGTCTTCTGCAAGAAAGACCAAGGGCAACAAATTGATTGGTAGATTGATTGAAGTGGGCCCAGATCTGGACCACCAAAGATTATTGGTCATGAAATCTACCAACAATGATTCAAAGGATTGCAAAGGCGGAGCATGCCGACAGGAGACCTTTTGGTCCATAACAAAGAAATGTTTCATGAGAATACAATGGACTCTTTTTATCATTTTTTACATGGCCAAATCCTGGATGACTGATAAAAAAAAAATTGAATATTGTCACAGTAACCCTGTTGAGGTCAGTGGGTAGTGCTATAATGCTGCACCTGTGCACACAATCATCTCTGACATCACACACAAGTTGCAACAATGGCACATAACCAAGACAATGTTGCGATATATATGTATAGATGATACTAATGACAGGTAAATGAGATATATATATATATGAAACCCATCTGTAGTGAGCTTCAAACCAAGGTCCATGTGCCAGGAATCTTGCACACTATACCATTTTGACACACTGAAAGTACAAAATGATCATTAACCTGATGTATATACTAGTATGCAAGATATGGTAGCATGTAAGATTTGCTCCATGCAGAGTTCAGTTGGAAGCTCACTATGGCTGGGTTTCATATTTTGATTACGTCACTATCACTAGCGACTGATTCCATAGCATGTATATATATATGAGAAATTCGCTAGTGAACAGCGACATCAATCAGATAATCTCCTTGATTGTCAAGGAGATTGTCTGATTGATGTCGCTGTTCACTAGCGAATTTCTCATATAGTTAAGTTGGCGATAAGCGTGAAAGGGATTCGTTATGGTCCTTACCCCTCCCACGTGTGCGGTTGGCCTTGGGGTGAAAGGGGTGCAGTGAGCGCCCTCCCCAATCTCGATAGTCAGATAGACTATGAGTTCTCATGGTTTTATACCGTCAATGGTCGAGCAGAGTAAGGCGGGGTCTTGGAAGTTTGGGTCCAGATGCAGTGGGTTCGAATCCCGTGCGCCACTGTCAAGGAGATTGTCTGATGTATATATATATATGTACACTCAACCCTCCATTTAATGGACAAATGGATGCAAGAACCTGTCCATTCCAAATGTAAACAGAACGGACAGGATTAGTAAATAACGGACAAATGACCGTTGTTGGCAATTTGGTATGGTATACATTTATTGGTTTCTTTTACTGTGCCAGAAAATAATATGGTAATATTGTATTATTTATTAGTTTTAATACACACAACAGGTAAATATGAAATAAAGTTCTTTTTTTGGGTGGCATGGTGCAGGTACAGGTTGATGTATCACTGTAAAGTATCATGCAACAATGGATGAATGAATTGGATTGGAAAACTGTATGCAGCAATGGATGATTGGGCCATCATCCAGCTCTATAATGGATGGGATTTTTTTGTCTGCAAAGTTGAGGATCCATTGCATGAGGTCCGTGAAATGTAGGGTTGAGTATACTAAAGGCTTTTTCCCCCTTGTATGGGAGATAGCCAAGTTGAAAGGCACACATGCACTCCAACCCATTTCGCCCCCCTTGATCACCTTGTTTCCTTCTCATCTTTGCTCCTCTTGGATTAAGGCTCACCCAGGTCTCCTGCCCACTGCCCTGGGTCAGAAGCAAGGTAGCAAGACACTGCATCCACAGCAAAGTTGCTTCATTTAACTGGCAACCCCCCCTCTCTGTCTCATGCAGAATATAGAGAAGATAGAGAGAGATCTGTTTGGGCTGCATCAAAATATCATCCCTCCCTTCCTTGCATCAAAGTATATATACACAGCCATTCTCCACTCATCCTTCTCTCCTGCCTTCACCCTTGCTCAACAGACATTCTCCTTTTGCTCAAAGCCTCTTTCACCCCATCCATCCATCTCAACCTTAGTTATCCCCTCAAGTTCACTCCATCCACCTCTGCCTTACACACCTCTTTTGCCTTCACTCATTCTCATACCAATAATCTTTCATCAGCCCAATCTACCATCTTCTTTTCCACCTCCACTCTCCTCCTCACCTCATTTCTTGCTATATCCAACCTTGTAACCCCTACCATACTTCTCAGACATTTCATCTCAAACACATTTTCCTTTCTACCTCTCTTAAATTCTAGGTCTCTGCCCTATACAGTGGTGTCAGCACAATCACCCCTTCAGATAATCTCTGCATCCATTCCCAGATATCTATTTCTCATGACATTTTTTGATCCCCCAGGAAATTTACATTCTCTGAATCTACGAGTTAACTCCACCCCTACCCTTCACTCTCCAGCCACATGTGATCCCAAATACTGTAAGTATCCCCTTGCAGGCTCTCTCCTAATACTTCCAACACGTACCCATCCTTTCTCTTTGTATATCTCATCACTTTATTTATACCTTGATTTACTGTCAGGTCCATCACCAGGTGCATTAAACCTCCCTCTGTCCCTACCAACAGTGCAGTGTCATCTGCAAATAACTGGATCACCTTCCACTTCTTTCCATTTTCTTTAACCATCACCAGTCCCCTGCCCATTACCCTCACATTTACCTCCTGGACCATCCCATCCATGGACACATTGAACAACCACGACAACATGGCACAGCCCTGATGTAGCCCCATCTTTTCCTCAAACCACTCACTCACCCCATTTCCAATTTCAGTATATACTTATAGTGATACAGCTGATACTTAAGGCTCTATGTAGCATCCCTACAGACCAGATCCACACAATTTTGCCTGTGTTAGAAGAAATATCTACTCATAGAGAAATACTACTTTATTATACTGTGACTGTCCCTCTGTTATGCTGTTTCCACACTCTTAAATCTGTCCTATACCACTCCACTTCTCTGAATATACTCGTATATTTCCATTTTTGTCAAGCCCTGTGGTAGGAAAGAAAACACTGCCACTGAGTGTTCCCACTTGAGTTGTAAAAGGCGACTAAAATGGGACAGAACATAGAACTAGGCATCCTACTCTTTGTAGCCCTAAGGGTACATTCCTAGAATAAAAAAAGTAAAGGCATAAGAGGTCTGGGAGGAGTTTTCCAACCAGAACACTAGGGTTTGGGTCTTTTATTGAGTGTGGACGTGGTTCAGATGAAAGTGAAAGAGAAGAGATAGGCAGTATGTTTGTGTGAAGGTAGATGGATGTTTTGGCATTGAGTGAAACTAAGTTGAAAGGGAGAGATGAGTTTGGGAGTGTAGTTGGGTGGGTGTCGGGAGTTGAAGAAAGGATAAGGGAGATATAGGCATGTGGTGGAGTAGAAGGTTTCTTCAAGGTTAATGTGGATGAAGGTGAAATGGGAGAAGTGGGTCTTGTAAGTGCATATGGGCCTGGTAGTGAGAAGAGTGTAGAGGAAAGGGAGGCTTATTGGATTTAAATGAATGCATAGAGGGTCTAGGGGGAAATGTCAATGTAGTGGTATTGGGAGATCTCAGTGCTAAAGTAGGAGATGAACCAATATATGGAGTATTTGGGAAGTGGAGTACCAGGAAAAGATTGTAATGGAGAGTTGATGGTGATGTGTTTAAAAAGAGAGTCGATGATAGCTAACACAGGGTTTAGGAAGAAAATAAGTACACATGGGGGATGGTGAATGAAAGGGTGGTAGATAGGGCTTTAATGGACTATGTAATGTACCCAGGAGAAGAATAGGAAGAGTTTTGGATGTACATGTTCTCAGGGGAGAGAGGGGAGGAATATCAGATAATTTTTTGGTTGAAGGTAAGTTGAGAGTGGAGGATAAATGGAGAAAGAGGAAAAGGACAGAAGGTAGAAGCTTGGAGTAAACTACTGAAAGGAGGAGTACAAGAAGAGGCTGAGAGAAGAGTGTGAGGAAGTGAGGGATAAAGTAGAGCTAGGTGTGGAGGAGGAATGGATATGTTTCAAGGAGGGAGTCACAAGGTGTGCAAAGATGGTGTGTGGAACAAGGAGGATGGGAGGAAATAGAAGAAAGAATAGTGAGTGGTGGGATGATGAAATGAAGAAGGTTGTACAAGAGAAGAAATAAGCATTCAAAGACTGGTGGCAAAATAGGACAAGAGAAACATGTGAGAAAAAAAAAGTCAAACATAAGATAAAGATGGCAAAAAGGAAAGCAGATGTAAAATGGGGAAAAGTATGACAGAAAATATTGAAATTAATCAAATGAAGGTTTGGAAATTAAAAGAGGAAGAGGAGGCAAATCAAATAGAGAAGAAAAGGTAAAAGGAAGATGGGCAGAGTATTAGGGAATTGCTAAATGTGGAGGAGGATAGAGAGGGGAAGGTAGTTGCAGTGGGAGGTGTTAAGATGATAGTGATGGGTGAGGAAAATTGGGGAGAAATAAAAGGTGAGGTGAAAGCAGTTATTGAAATACTGAGAGCAGGCAAGGCACCTGGGTTAGATGGGAGGTACAGTGATGGTGGACTGGCTGGTGTGGTTGTTTAATGTCTAAAGGGGGATAGCTGGAGGAGTCCCTGTATAGTTCTGCTTTGCAAGGGAAAAGGGGACGAACGTGTGTAGCAGTTTTAGAGGGATCAGTTTGTTGAGTGTAGTTGGGAATGCTTATGGGAGAGTTTTAATGAAGAGGAATAGAGTAATTGGTGAGGAACAGAGTGGGTTTAGGAAATGTAGGGATTGTGTAGATCAAATTTTTGTGGTAAGACAGATATGCAAGAAAGCTTTAGCAAAGGGTAAGGGTGTTTTTTTGGGTCTATAAATTTGGAAAAGGCTTATGATGGTAGACAAGAAGGCACTGTTGGAGGTTTTGCAGATATATGGGATAGAGGGAAAGCTGTTAAGAACAGTCAAGATTTTTTACATGAGTAGTAGAGCCTATGTTAGAATTAGAAATGGAGAGAGCAAGTGGTGTGAGGTAAAGGTGGTACTTCGCCAGGGATGTGTTATGTTACCATGACTATTCAGTGTGTATATGGATAGGGTGGTGGAAGGTAAATAGAAGGGTAATGGGCAGGGAGATTGAGATGGTTAAAGAAAATGGAAGATAATCCAGTTGTTTGCTGACGACACTGTGCTTGTAGCAAGATCAGAGAAGGGGTTAAGGAAGTTAGTGATGGAGTTTGGGAAGCTGTGCAAGAGTAGGAAGTAAAAGGTGAATGTAGGTAAAAGTAGGGTGATGAAATGTACAGGGGGAGAGGACAGCAACAAATTGGAAGTGAGTATTAAAGGAGAGAAGCTAGAGGAAGTAGATAGCTTTAGGTACTTAGGGTCGCATGTGGCGGGGAAGGGAAGAGTAGATATGGAGGTAGAATGTAGATTGAGAGAAGCAAGTAAATGCGCTGTACGAGGAACTCGTACAGCGCATCAGCTCCCCACAAACGCGCCACTGCAGGAAGTAGTGACCGACTGCCGCTCAGGCGAGTCAGCGAGGGGGACAGTCTCGGAACTCCAGAACGGCCCGCATGTGTGCGCCGTTTCGGCATTTAAAAGTGCTCAACACCAGGCGCATGCACCCCCACCTCAGCTGCCTCCCGCACCCTCGCGACCCAATAACCCCTGCCAATCCTGTGGCCACCGGCACGACCCCGGGAAATCCCGGGCGGCTAACAGTACCTGTCACAGCTGCGGAACCAAGGGACACCGCTCTCGCACCCCCACGTGCCCTGCCAGGGACGCCCGCTGCCGCGGCTGCAACAAAAAGGGTCACTGGGAGAAGTATTGCAAGTCGATCGGGGATCGGGATGAGAATCACCGCAGGTCGCCAAGTCCCGGCGCCACTGCCCCTCCCCCCGAGAAGGTCGGTACCTGCCGCCAGGTGTCTGGTGGCCTCAGTCACTCTCCGCCGCTTGTCAGCGTCCGCGTCCGCTTTGGGGAATTGTCCTCGAGCTTGGTTATGCTGCCTGACACAGGTGCGGACATCACGGTGATAGACACTCGGCACCTGGGCATGTTGAGAATATCCAGAGCCAGCTTGCAGCCGCCGCTCTCGGCGCCAACGTACATGGCCGACGGATCACAAATGCCCCCCGCAGTGGGATGCTTCCAAGCTACTTTGACGCTCGGACACAGGGACTGCACCGCCGACATAAGGGTTCACGAGGAGGTCCAAAACCCCCCTCCTCTCCGGTTACTGTCGGGAGTTGGCCATAGTGCCGCCCGACTTCCCTAAACCTATTCTGGCGGTGACCCACGTGAATAGGTGCGCCAAGCTAACACTACTTGTTGGCAGCTAATCAGCCGCCACTCGCGACTACTTCTTACGAGAAATCAGCGACATGCTAGCCTCCAAGGATGACCTCCGCACCGCCCCCCTAGGAAAAATGGTGGGTCCCCCCATGAGAATCTACCTAAAAGCCGACGCGGTGCCCTTCGCCATCCACACGCCCAGGCCGATACCGTTTGCATTTCTGTATCAAGTGAGGGAAGAACTTGACTCAATGGTACAGCAAGGTATCATCACGCCTGTCGGTAAGGAATCTTCGGAGTGGTGCCACCCGATGGTCCTCGTGGCCAAAAATAAGGGCGTACGCATCACGGTGGACCTGACTATACTCTCAGGTGTTGCGCCCCGCTCATCCTTCATCCACACCGTTTGCGGCGGTCCGTAACGTCATTCCCTCAGCGAGGTTCTTTACGACGGACACCCTTCACGGTTACTGGCAGATGGACCTCGCAGAAGAGGACCAGCACCTAACCACGTTCATCACCCCTTACGGGCGGTACAAGTACCGCCGGGGACTGGTGTGCTTTGCGGCCACCGTCGACGCCTACTGCCTCCGTGAGGACGCGTCTCTGCAAGGCGCAGCCAATTGTATTAAAGTGGTGGATGACATTCTCCTGTTCGACGAGGAACTCCTCACTTCCGGAGGATCCACCACATAGTCATCGGGTGCCGCAGCCACGGTATTAGCTTCATCAAGGAGAAATTCAAGGTCGCCGCGATGCCATGCCTAGTATAAGTATGAAAAGGGGCCTTGTCGACCGTAACAAAGGATCCTTATACGGGAAGCGTCATTGCTGGTCGGGGCACGACACAACACTATGGTACCCTGCTCTATGCTAGTATCCTAGGCCAAAACACTATACCACACCACCCCCACCCCCCACCGCGCTTTCAGGGCCATCGCGAGCCGGGGCGAGGGGCGGGGAGCGTGGGGGGTCCGCGCACGAGGGCTGCAGGTGGTCCACCGATGGATGGGACCCGACGGGGGCGGCGTCTTCGGGGGCCGGTGGACGCTTTCGTAGGGCGGCGGGGACGACGATGCGGTGGCCGCACAGCGCCAGTTCCCCGTCGGCAGAGAGGGCGTCCCAGAGCTTCTAATACGGGGGGACGGAGTTGGATAGGGGGAAGCGGTTGGACGGGAACCCGTAGGACACACTGGTAAGCAGGTGCCGTAGGTGGGGTTTATACGTGCCGCGGCCCGGAGTCTTTGGAGCGTCCTGTCGGCGTCGGCGTCGGCGTCGGCGGTGGGCGTCGGTGTCGGTGGCGGGTGACAGGTCGTCCCCGCGAACTCACATCAGTGGCCAAAGGAGAGGAGGGGTGTTCGAACCTCCCTGTGAACCCTTATGTCGGTGGTACAGTCCCTGTGTACGAGCGTCAAAGTAGCCTGTAAGCATCCCGTTGCGCCGGGGGGGGGGGGGGATGTTGGCATGTAAGATATGTTGGCCACGTACGTCGGCGCCGAGAACGGCGGCTATAAGCTGGCTCTGGATATACCCAACACAGCGGCGGCGCCAGGAATTTTTAGTTGGGGAGGCTAAGGGGGGGCTGAGCAAATTTTTGGGGGGCTAATAGTAATATGATAATACACATATAATATCCTCATTTTAGAAGAGGAGGGGGTTAATGGTTGGGCTAGCACTGATGGCTGACAAATCTTTAGCCCTGGCAATTAAAAATTCCACTTAATAAAATTATTTCAATGAGTGTTTTAAATTTTCAATTGGCTCATTTCAGTTGGGGGGGCTGGCCACTTTTTTTGGGGGGCTAAAGCCGCCCCCCCCCCAAGCCCCCCCTGGCGCCGCCACTGACCCAACATGCCTAGGTGCCGAGTGCCTATCCCCGTTATGTCCGCACCTGTGTCAGGCAACACAAGCAAGCTCAAGGACACGTGGCAGGTGACGGAGAGCGATAGCCATCAGACACCTGGCGGTAGGTGCCAGTCTTCCCGGGGGGATGGCGGGGGGGGGGGGGTGCGCCTGGCGTGGAGCCCTTTGGCATGCCGACACGGCGCATGCGTGCGGGTCCTCCTTGACATCCGAGACTGTCACCCTCAATGCCTCGTGTGAGCGGCAGTTGGTCACTACCTCCTGCAGTGACGTATTGCAGCGAGGGAGCTGAGGCATTGTACGAGTTCCTCGGCTGGGTGGGCGTGGCCTGCGTGGGTCAGCTGGGCTCCGTGCACGGGTTGCGATCGCGGCGGATAAGGCTTGGCGGGGAGGCTCAGTATCCAGGGAAGTGGGATGAAAGGCCCCTTTGTTCGCACCAATACGTGTCCACGAAAGCGCGTCACACTGTCGCACGGCATTTCACGGTCCAAAATGCACACTGGTACACGGCACTGCACTCACTGCCCAGCATGTACACTGTCGCCTATTCGTCTAGTTTCGTCAGTGCTTCGTTCACGTACGCGCCACCAATTTGCGTATCGTCCCATATTTGACTGTTGCAAGTTGCAAGCAATTGCAAGCAATCCTACTCACTACCCCATGTTTGCAAGCAATCCTGCAGGCAAAGGCAACAGTGAAACACGCGGGGGGAGGGGGGCGATTTACGCGTTTATTAATCAGTGAGTTATGCGTACATGGGAGCGCTTGGTGCGCCTGGGAAGACAGACGGGTATCGACCAGCGTGGGGGCAACGTCGTTCGCTCCACAGGGCGAAGACGATGCCACGCCTAGTATAAGTATGAAAAGGGGCCTTGTCGACCGTAACAAAGGGCCCTTGAACGGGAAGTGCCACTGTTGGTCGTGGCACGCCACAACACTATGGTACCCTGCTCTATGCTAGTATCTAAGGCCAAAGCACTTTACCACAAGGGACGCTTGCAGCTACCGTCCAGTGTGGCTCGCGGTTCCTGACGGACGCCGAAACCCGATACGCCACGATCGAATTGGAGATGCTTGCTGCCACGTGGGCCGCGTCTAAATGCAAACTGTATCTGTTTTGATTGCCCCACTTCACGTTGATGACGGAGCATCGTCCGCTCATCCCCATCCTCAACTCCTACACCATGGATGCCGTCGAGAACCCCCGCCTACAGAGGCTTAAGGAGAGGCTCTTCGTCTTCATGGCGAAGTGGTGCGCCAGGAAGCAGCTCTGCATCCTAGATGCCCTCTCATGAGCCCCGGTCTCCCTCCCTACGCCAGAGTCAACAGGACGCTACAGGAAGTCCGACCCACGGCACAGATGGGCCCCGCTTACGGCCACCTGCTTACCTGCGCGTCCTCCGGGTTCCCGTCCAAGCGCCTCACCCTACCCAGGTCCGTTCTTCCGTACAATAGACTCCGGGACGCCCTCTCTGCTGACGCAGAACTGGCCAGTGTATCATCGTTCCCGCTGCCCTACGGAAGCGCACACTGGCCTGCCTCCACGACAGCTACCGCAGTGCGGAAGCCACCAAGCGACGGGCTAGACAAACCGTTTTCTGGCCCGGCAACGACTCCAACATCAAGGGCACGGAGGCCTGCGAATCATGCCAAGTGGTGCGCCCCAGCCACCAGCAAGAGCCCCTCCTGTGCGATGACCACCCTACCCGGCCCTTCGAGTCCGTGTCTGCCGACTTCTTTCATGTCGCAGGAAAGTCATTCCTGGTTATAGCGTAAAGACTCTCAGGTTGCCCCGTCATCGTACCCTGGGGCCAGGACACGACGGCTACCAGAATCATCCGGAAGTTCTGCTGCTACTTCTTGGAGGTAGGCGTCTCCCTCCGCCTTCGCACCGATGGTGGTACCCCCCTTTACCAGCGCCGAGTTCAACCGATTTACGGAACTCTGGGACGTCCAACATATAGTCACCTCACCCAACTATCCCCAGTCCAATAGGCATGCCGAAGCCGCGGTCAAGGCAGCCAAGCACCTCATCCTCAAGACCGCACCCACCGGCAACATCGACTGCGATGAGTTCGATCGCGGTCTCCTCGAATTACGTAACACCCCGTCCCCGGCCGGCCGCTCCCCCGCCCAGATCCTGTATGGCCGCCCCCTTCGCACATGCGTCCCGACCCACCCGGACTCCTTTTCAGAGGGATGGCAAACTCGCTAGAATCGCCGCACCGCCGCTCAGGCTATCCAGGCGCATCGGTAATACAACGAACACGCCAGGCCCCTCCCTGAATTAAGTGTTGGCCAACGCGTGCAGAACCGGACGTCTCTCCGTTGGGACAAAGTCGGGGTGGTTATGGGCCGCGGCAGGTCCAGGGACTACGAAATTCGCCTTCCGAGCGGGAGACTCTGGTGGCACAATCAGCGGCATTTCCATCCGGTGGCCCCGCGAAGACGCCGCCCCTGTCGCGTCCCATCCTTTAGGGGGTGTAGCATAGTGTAGTTGGCATAGGGTACTAGCATAGTGTATGGTGCAATGGTGTGTAATAGTGTAGTGGCGCGCCCTGACCAGCAGTGACGCTCCCCATACAAAACCCCTTTCATACAGCCAACAAGGCCCCTTCTCATACTTGTACTAGGCGTGGCAGCGTCTTCACACATATTGGCAGTTGCTCTCTTCTTCTTAGGCACATAACCTATCGATTGATACACGTAAATCGTCCTCCCTGCTTTTCACTGTTGCTTTCCATTGCATGATTGCTTGCGGACAGGTTAGACAGTTGGCAATTTACCATTTTTTTTAGAGAATTTATAAGTTGATGTTTGGGTGAAACTTCTTTATTGAATGGATTTTAATATAATTTGAAAACCTTGTGTGTGTGCACATTTTTTCTTTATGTGCACTAGTTTTAAAACATGTGCATGGGCACAGCTTAAAGGGAATGTTGCTGTCAGTCTCCAGACAGGGTACAAGATCTCTATCAAGAAAGATATCTTGGGTTGGGTCTTGAGACAAAGTGCCAGCCTCTCAGGCACCTCCAGGGGAAGATGAAGGTGTTGATACAGAAACAAACCATTCTAGGTTTTGGTTATAAATTCATGGAGCACATTGTTAATGTGCTCATTTTTGTTGGCTTCTTTTCCAATAGTACTTTTTTTTTTTTGAAGGTTAAATAAAAAGATGAATTTACCAAGTGTTGTAATTTGTAGAAGATTTATTACAAAACGATTGAAAACACATGTTGACCCATTGCACATGTAGTTCTGCACATGAGGTGACAAGTCACATGTGTACTTTCCTGTATACACCTTCAATGCCAATTCCTTGCAAAACCAATTATTCTGGTGCAATTTTTTGGTTGCCATGTTGAAAGTTAAGGTGTTTGACATATTGAAATTAACATAACAACCAAACATAACAGTTTTATGTGGTTTACATTCAGCATTATGTACATACAACCAGGCAGCTTATATCAAATATAAGTTTAAGCTTGGAAATGAATGCTTTCACTGCTTTCTACAGTTTTCTTGTATCTCAAATTCCAAGGTCTAATCTATTTCCAAACAAAAGTTAAAAAGATTCACAGCTGTTAATTTAAAATTTCATGGAGAAACTGTTACATGTTGATGAAACCTAATGCTAATTATGTTACTGACATGTGTGCAATGACTTTGTGCTTGAATGTTGCCATATGGAGTGTTTCTATTAACAATGACAGGTTGGTCCTGCATTCCTCATCATTCCTCCCCAACCTAAGTTTATCTACCTTCCTCCATTTGTACTTAGTCTATGGTACAGCTGTGATGCGACAATTCTACTCTACAAAATAAAATCACATACAGTAAATATAAAACAAATCTATTTTTTTTCTTCTTTCTTTTCTTTTCAATATTTCAGGGTACCAAAGATTTCAAATGAACAAGGTGATCTGCTGAGGTTACGAAATTGCAACTCCCAGCTTCTGCCCATGGTTTGGGAGGTGAGGAAGCTAAGTCTGATGCAGGACCTGCATACTGCTTTTTTGTCTTTTTAGGCCCTGCTGGCAAAAGTTTGAAGTCACATCTTGGGCTTGGGCCACCATAGCATTCAGCAGGGAGAGGTTTTTAACACCTCCACTGGTATCTAATGTATTTACAAGCATCAAGGTAATGTGCTTTGCATTCTCTGAATACTTTATGTGCATTAGTCTTCACCAGCACTGACTCGCATTTATACACAAAATTCCTGATGACTATTCAACCATAATAGAGTAATGGAGATGTCTTAACCTCTTCCTTGGCGGAACAACATGAAAGCAAGGTTGCCAAATGTACACAAAAGTGAGTAAATAGAAGCTTTACCAAAGAATGCAGCCTATGACAGCCAGGAATCTACAGGGCAGGTTGATGGTCATGTACAAGTGGATTAACCGTCACAAAACTGTTCATGTTTAAGACAATGCTATTAACTTTAGAGGGAGACACACTTCTAATGTTGTATTTTCATGTTCTTACAAATGTTACACCTACTAATGTGTGCAGGTATGCATTGTCTGCTGTAATTCCAGTAAGAAGCTGCTGAAGAGCTGTTTACTGGCCATGCCACCCCAAATACCTTGGCCCATGGCTTCACTGTGCTGCTCCACTATACACATACATCGCTACACAAATCAAAATGACACAGCAAGCACTACTGCTATGTCTCAACCAATGACTAAGATCACATAACACTTGACTATTGTTGAATTTTTTACATCAAGTATAAAGTTTTCCATGAAATATACATAGACAAATTGATCATGACATGAATGATATCATACGGAGAAAAAAAAAATCAGCTTATCTAAAACAGCCATGACACATTGTCTGCATATCACCTTAGCTGGGTTTGCTGTGTGCATGTGCAGTCCTTTGGTGTGAATATTTCCCATCACATAATAGTTCTATCAGTCAGGACTGACTTTATATCACTACATATAATTCTTATGTTGAAAACTTTGCCACATTAAAATCTTTTATTTACAAAGTAGAGGCAAATAAAATAAAATCATATTTTTTGTACTACCAATGATTTCATATCTAACAGTGATTGAATTTCCTTCCACAAAATGAATAATTACTTCTGTATGTATATAACCTTTTCAGCCTATAATCTTGCCAAGATGGTAGCCAAATACTTCAGATCAACTGTGGTGTTGATGTAACGTCCTCTAAACTATCCTACTCTTTGTCTGGAAGCATTATTCAATGTTTCAAAGTGCAACTGTGTATATTGCAAAACCTATGAAACCTTACTTGATATGGACTACATAACTGTGATGTGGTATACTGTAATTGCATACTCATAGAAGAGAAAAGCAAGTCAGCAAAATATCCAATGAGCCTTTCAATGAGCCTTACCAAACTGCCGAGAGCACAAGAGAATCTTATAAAGTACCAAACTCATCTTGGTAATCCTTGAGCAATACCAGCAAAACAGAGGGGAAAGATGTGAATAAGGGATCCAACGATTGGCTAAGATGAGAGACAGTGAGGTTACATAATCTAGAATAAAACTCATCAATGAATATTGATCAATTACAAACTGACATTATGGGCCCTCCAGGACTTACCTGGTCTGACCACTGTGCATTAGCCTGCACTGGCAACCTATTGACTAGACACTCGGTGAACCTTGGCACCGGTTGGGATCCAGATACTGCCCTCAGCCAGGTGTGCTATGATGATGCACATGTGCCATTGGGCAGTCATTCCTCAACAGCAGGAAACACCTTGCCACAGTAGAGCAACCTTTATCCAACTAAAAAGTACATCAGAGGCTGAGTATTTCTTGGCAAGAACATTGTGTTTTATCAGCTTATTGTGCACAGACAAATTGAACAATTTGCACTTAACAACAGTACCAGTGTGTGGGTTCAGTACATAATGAATATTTAT